>NC_031768.1:57140841-57256257 GCF_001522545.3 Parus major | reverse complement strand
AAGTTTTGTTTGTTTTCTCAAAGATAGGCAGAAACACAAATGTGGAGGTGGCATATTTAAATTTTGTCTTTGGGGAGAAAAGAGAGTCAGAGAAGGTCCTACTGCAAATTGGGAAGTGACTGTAAATGTCATGAAGCATGCTGCATCTTAGGCATTGTCACAGTCTTATTCCCTGGCTTCTAAGCATTTTTACTTTAGAGCTTTCAATGCAATTGCTTTTGATCTGCTAAAAACACTGCTATCCTTCCCTGTACAACAGAATGCCCTGTATCAGACATATAATTTTGATTTTGCATCATGATTTTTCTCAAACCTCTATATGAGTAATAGAATCAGAAGTTAAAATTAACTAATTGATTTTCATAGATTTTTTTTTATCTTCACACAGCACTAATTAACACACATATTAGAAAACTTTTTTAAAAAACATTATTTATATTGTCTTACATGAGTCCCAAAACTGAGTATTAGAACTGAGGAACATTTAAATATATTTAGGTATTTAGATCAAAAGCTTACAATCATAAGGCTTACATTTAGACAAATTATGTAGTATAATGAAATAAAAAGACAGTTAGAAATATTTAAAATAATTAAAATATTTAAAATATTAAGAATGATTATTAGATTTTGTGACCTTTGAGATTAGAATTTCTTTTTTTTTTCATCCCCAGGTTATTTTATATAGCTCTATATACAAAAAAAAGTTGATAAATACACAACTAATGCTTTCATTACTCTGCAAACTGGCTCTAAATGTTCTTCTGAAATCTTAGCAAGGAAGAGAAAGAAGAAGAATCAGACACAAAAAAGCTTGTCCACCTGCATTTCCTCTTTTTTTGGTCAGATCTAGTTTTTTTTATTCAGTGCAACAGGAACAGGACAAAGATGCCCATGGGAAACTATTTGACTGCTGGGAGGAAGAAGAAAAGCCAATTTAAAGATTCCTACCTGTTTCTATTGTTATACTTTAGATTCTAGATGAATCCAAAAAATATGACAGGTCTGAAACATAAAACCTCAAATATGTGATACTTTATGTCTTCCAAAAACAATGGCTGCATAACCTTACATAGCTGATTATTTTTTTTTTACATATTAATTAATATTATCAGATTGAAGAGTAGCTGAAGTATTTTAGATCATAGTTCTTTATTTTCAAGCAATATTTCAAAAGAAGTTAAATATTCAGAAATAAAACTCAAGTGGTGTGTCGCAAAATGTCATTAGATAGTGAGTAACATGATGCCCTCATTCTTCTGCGGAATAGAGTAAGGCTCTGGAAAATCTTTTCTTTTATCTATTTGTCCCTGTCCTGCTGCTATTTTTGATACTCAGGGAAAGGTTTCCAGCACATATAATCTTCCATTTAGAAGCCTTTCTGTTGTGGGCTATAGTCAATGATTTAGCTAGTTTGTTGTAATGCTTGGCAGAGCATCCTCAGGCTTATTTTCACAGCTAAGCAAGATTTTGCTAGATGGTCTCTGAATTCACAGTCTTTTTCAGACAACTCAAGAGGGAAAATTGCTGACTTTCTGGAAAATGCTGTGTTGCATTTATTGAGTTAAAAAAGCAATCTTTTCTTAGGATGATGTGGATAATTTATGTAACTCAACACAGCCAGAAATTTTAAGAAAATTGTGTCCTTTTTTTTAACCCTTACAATATGACCGGAAGATGCTAGAAGTAAGTTCCTACCTGCTTGGACGTGACATTAGCAATTTTAGACCAATGTTAATGTGTAAATATTCATGACTTCTGATGCAGCTTTCAAAGCAAATTCAATAAAGATCTGACTCCTAAGAGATTTGCAAAAACAGTCAGTCTCCAAGTAATAAATTTGATTCCAAGTCACATTTCTTGTTAGTTCTGCTCCTGAAATATATTCCTTCTTTCGATAAAGACAATCTTATTTTTGTTCTAATTCAAGACTCAGGAACTGGTTTTAAGCTAAATAAAAATCATCTCTGGCAAGCGTCATTCAAATAAATTATCATGTAGCACAGCCACATAATACATTTTGTTCTTTACCTGTTCTCCCACATCCTGAGTGCTCTAACCATTGTGCTATAGGACAAAAGAAAGGCATCATCCTGTGGAAAAAATAAAAACTGAGGTACATAAAGGAAAAAATAGAGAGAAAAAGTAGAGTGAAAGGACCTTTATGGAGAAACAGGAAAGCTATAGCAAAGAAATTCTGTGCATTAATCCAGTCTCACTCCTTCCTATGGGTTATATTAATATTGCTTTCTATGTAAAGAATCATTCATGAGGGAAAAAAGATATTCACACAGCTTCAGAACTAAGTTTTGGGAAAATTAAAGGGAAAGTCTGATTAATTTTGGATTTATTTTCTGGTTTTTTTGGGGTTTTTTTTTGTTTTTTTAAATCCTCCTCTTAGAATATTTCTCCAAGCACTGATGGCCTAGTTCAATATTTGTTCTGGACAGCAATAAAGAAAAGAATGAGTTTTTTCAGACCAAGAATATAAAAATCTCTTTAACTTCAAGGTTTTTTTATGAAAGTTCATCTTGATTCTTATACCATCTTCATCATTCTGCTTAATGCTGCATTTCATTCAGCTAATACTGGTTCATAAAAATTCTGAAATTATTCCCTTGTACATGAACCTGTATCAAGACAGCTTCCAACCCTTTCCTTCTCTGGATGTACATGAGGCAGTAAGCATGTCTTCATGGTTGTGTGTCATTGTTGCAGACACATCAGGGCTTGTGTGTTCTGTTCATTGAGTTCATCTCATTTCAAGTATTTCAGTGTCTGATTTGTTTCCAGTGAAATCCTAGGACCTTTCAGGCTAACTATTGCAGTATACAATGGAAAGTATTAAACTTCTGAAAAGGCACCTGATATCAAAAAAAAATCCCCAAAACAAAAAAACAACAAAAAGATTTGCATGGTTAACTGTAGAAAACAGAAATCTTGGAAGCCATACTTTGCTACACATCTACCCTTGGACTATTTAAAACCTTCTATTTCTAGAAAGCATTTAAAGTGAGAAGTCTGTCTAAAATTCTTGTTTGCAAGAATTATTAGTTAATTCTTCAGTTATTGCACAGAAACTGAAACTGTCAAAGAATAAAATATCTCCTTCAGCACAATTGTATGTTTAGTCCTCAAAAAAATTCCAAGCAGTACATAGTCCATAATACCTATTTAGACCATTCAGAATTTCTGAGTAGACTATAAAAGCTTGGGGTTTTTGTGTCTCTAATAAACTCAATTTCCACTGATTACATGTTTTTTAAGAGTTTGGATAGTTTATGGATTCACTTGCAGTGACTAATGTTAAGATAATAGTTGTGAACCTATCCTTTATCAATAGTGAGCTTACATTTAAGACAGGCTTTTATTAATCTGATTTCCTTAGACATTTTTCCTGTTTAGTTACAATGATATAAATTCCTCTTCAAGCTTTCAAAGTCAATTATGTCATGTCAGGTCTAATCCTTGACCAGGTCCTCAGTTATCTGAGGTATGTGTTTTATTCACAGTCAATGTGTCTAGAGAATGTGACAAAGTCTTTTCAATTCCACTGCTGCTGGCAGAACAATGACATCAAGCTTTAGGTCACCACTAAATAGTAATTTTGCTCACATTCGTATCGCTTCCTCTTTTATTGTTTTGCTTTTGAGTTACAGAGAGACAATGCAAGGGAATTTAGATGTTTGCTTTATTTAATATTAATCTATCCTGATTAGCATTACAAAGTAAGGGTTAAGCAGCATTGTTGTAAGACTATTACCACATCTCCTTCCTGTATCAGAAATAATTCTAAATATCATAATCAATCTCAAGGTGAAAGTAACATTTGCCAGGTTTTATTTATATGCATACATACAGTTATTTTTAATAGCTCAGAAATAAAAAAACTTTTGAAATAGAGTGTGTCTTGCTCCTCTTTCATTATTTTTAGAGTCTGACTTCCTAAAGCCACAGAAGCTACCCCAAGATTCTTCATTCAGGAAATTTATTTTATTATTGTGTATGCTAAAAAATAATTTTAATTCTTTTGTTGCTTTTTAATTTAGGTCAGGGGTTTTTTTAATGGTGTTCTATTCATTTCATTGCAAAATGTATATTTTTTCATTCATTGCCATCTTCATTTGATCAAATCTATTTTTTTCAGAGAATAATTAAATCTTCAGTTAAAATTCCATCAGAGGTAGAATATGGAAAAATGTATTGATCTTGCATATTAATGTTGTACAGTGTTTGACACAAATGGCAAATATAATTATACTGTGTCTTACTAAATGATAGTAATTATTTTAGAGATCTGCTTCACATTGATTTAGATGAAAAAATGTTCCAAATGCATTTGTGGGTTTAGACCTCAATTTTTAAGTGAGAATAAGTTTTGTTATTGTTTTATTAGGCAAAGCTGAAAATATTACTGAAGAGATTTTACACTCTACACAGCCTGCCTTACTTCTGTGATGCAGAAAGTTGCATATAGTTGTAAATATTTTAAAAGAAATATTTAGTGTTGTATTATTTTTTAACAAGTTGCAATATTTTTGTTTTATTCCCAGACTATAAGAGCATGGTGAGATATTTACTGCAGTTGAATTAATATTTAATTTTTAGCATGTGCCTCTTAACTGTGGACTTAAGTATGATGGGTATTCACTAGTCAGTCAGGAAAAGTAAATTGTCACAGATAGTTCATGGAGATACAGAAGAGGTATAATGTTATAGGTTTATGATTAGGTAATGAAGAAGATTATAATGATGTACAGCTAAGAGGGGGAAGTCCCAAGACCAGAGAAGGTTTTATATGCATTTAACCTCTCAGCACTGTGGTTATATGAAATGACTATTTGAATTCTTTGAGAACTACTCAGTTCCTTTAAGAATCCAAAATTAGGTTTTTGCTAATATTTTCTGCTAAATTTCTGAGGGATTTTCTTGAATGGCAGACTACCCCAATGTTTTATCAGTCTTAAAAGCATAGTATATCTGTACTGTATGTTGCTATTATAATTTGGAGTTCTTGTCAGCTTAAGGAAAAATGAAAGCCCATTTCCTTACTCTGTGTATAGAATTGGAGAGTTGAGAGCACATTACAATGTTGTTCTGTTTGTCTCAGTTAGGTTGTTTTCTACAGTTCCCTGAAAATGATATAAATTTTGCTTATTATGAGATAGATTTCCTACCTGATGCATAAAAATATCAAAGTTTTTTCATGTATTAGTTTATTCAAATTTAATTTAAATTAAATATATTAATGTCACCATTTCTCAACAAAGACTTGAAGCTTTCTATGTTTGAATTGCTTGGGCACCCCAGTGCAGATGGCTACAGCTGATAGCAGTATGATGAGAGGTACAGATTTAAGAGATTTGGACTGTTCTTTACACATGGATAACTGTACTTGCATGACTGAGGTTAAGGCTAAGTAATGTTATAAAGCCAGTCTTTGTGATCATGGATTTATGAGCAATAAAGATTATATCAAAACTATTAAAAATGGACCAAGTGAGATGCATCAAACAGCAATTTTCAGTGAATTTTATCACATGTGACCTGCAAGTCATGAGGGTGTTTGTGGGCCTGTATTGTCTTCTGATAGAACTGAAGCAACCCAAATTCTCTGAACTTCAGAAGAAACTAATTTGGATTTAAAATTCATTTTTTGAATTATTTATAGCCTTGAAAATGTGATAACTGAATAATAGAAGTTATTCATATCTGAGTCAAACAAATACATCATCGTGGTACAGGAAACATTTAAAATTTAGTACATCAAAGTGCCTGAAATATATTGCTCTATCTCATGCTTATCATTACTGTTCATAACAAAATCACGATTAGGTCCTCAAACATAATTAGCACTCATCTAAGTTGAGAATTATGTCCATAGTAATCATGAAGATAAGGCTAATGGGAGATCAGTGGCAACTTTAGACCAAATATCCATTTTAGACAGTTTGAGGATTAAGGCTACACGTCAAGGAATAAAGATGAAATAAGTATGGACAAAAAAACCCACTTCAAAATAACAGTGTATCATTTCAAGATTATGGGATCCAAGCAGAGGTGCAGGGTGGGCAGAGGGACCATGCTGGTGCTCAGGGTGTTTGTGC
Organism: Parus major; assembly: GCF_001522545.3. Lineage (NCBI taxonomy): Eukaryota > Metazoa > Chordata > Aves > Passeriformes > Paridae > Parus > Parus major. The sequence continues at coordinate 57,250,150 of NC_031768.1, read as the reverse complement.
TTGTGAACCCAGGGAGTCTGGGGTGTGTGCTGCACTTGTGATCTGCCTCTGCCAGCCCTAGAGGAGGAGGGGACGTGTCCCTGTGTGAGTCCTGAATGTGGGGGCTGCTGGGGCAGTACCTTATCTGTGATTGTATCCGTGCCCGCTGTGTGTCTGCTTCTGTGTCTCTGAGATGTGTGCTCAGCTTTGCTACTGGTTGAAGCTGCACACAGCAAAGTGGCAGCTGCATCCCCCTGCCTGAGCAGAGACCACAGGGCACTGGGCAGCCATCCTGGGCAGGAGTCCTGCTGGAGGAGGTGGCTGTTCTTAAAATCTTTAATATCCCCATCCAATTCTCAGCATCTGTGTGGTAGGCTGACCTTGGCTGGCTGCCAAACACACAGACAAGTGTTCTCTCACTGCTCTTCCCACACTGGACAGGGAGAGAATATAAGATGAAAAATTTTGTGAACATAAAGCAACATAAAGGAAGATAAATCATTCACCAGGTATCATAGCAGGAAAAACAGACTTGACTGAAAAATCATTGTATTACCCAGCAATGTGTGCTCACAGCCCAGAAAGCCAACCATGAAAAAGCTCCATCCAAAGCAGTGTGGCCAGGAGGTGGAGGTGGAGGGAGGTGATTTTGCCCCTCTGCTCTGCCTTTGTGTGCCCCCACCTGGAGTGCTGCATCCATCCCTGAGGCCACTGATATGAGAAGGGTGTGGATCTGCTGGAGCACATCCAGAGAAGAGTCACAAAGATGATCAGAAGGCTGGAGCACCTCTGTAAAGAGAGCTGGAGTTCCCAATGGGGAAGAGAAGACTCCAGACAGACCTTTGAGCAGCCTTCCAATACATAAAGGGGGCCTGCAAGGCAGTGGAGAGGGACTTCGTATAAGGTCATGCAGTGGTAGGACTAGGGGGAATGACATAAACTGAAAGATAATAGGTTTAGGTGAGATATTTTAAGAAGAAATTCATTAGTGAGGATGATGAGGCAGTGGAACTGGTTGCCAAGAGAAGTTGTTCCCTGGAAGTGTTCAGTGCTGGGCTGGATGGGGCTTCTGAGCACCTTGTGTGGAAAGTGCCCTGCCCATGGCATGGGGTTTGGAGCTAGATGATTTTAAGCTATCTTCCAGCAAAAACTATCCTATGATTCTGTTATTCTACCATTCTGTGACTTACAGAAAATTAATTCATTGCCAACACACAGAGTATTATGGTGAGAAACAAAGGTAAAATAAAAAGAAAAGTACTACTTACAGGAGCTCAGCTTTACCCCTTTACCCCACAAAGTGCAGTGCAGGCAGATAGGGAATGGGGTATGTGATTACTCCATAACAGCTCCTCTCCAGAGCTCCCTCTCACCCAGACTTTCTCCCTGGTCTGGTGTGGAGTCTCCATGAGCTTCAGATTCCTCCAGGACATATCCACCAGATCTGACATGGGAGCCTCCACAGGCTGCCATCTGCTCCACCACAGCTCATGTGCTGTGAAAGCAAATACCTGCTTCTACATGGTCTTGTCAAAAGACTCCAAAGAGACTCTCTGCTCTGGTACCTGGACTACCTCACCTCTTTCTTTTTCTATTATTTTTTTTTTAATTATTATTATTTTTCTGGATGATCATATACATTGTACTAATACTGGAGTTTCTTGCTTGGAGAAGAAGACTTCTGCTTATTGGCTCTAAAGACTATGTAAGACTTGAGAAACAACATTGCAAAATTAATCTCTTTCTTATTGAATTTGTGTGTTGTGGTAAAGATTAAGGATATATTATTTTATTACTTTTCTACCAATAGCCCACATTGAAAACTAAGTAATTGCCACATGTGTCTATAAATTGTGGAGACTTCTGAGTGCTTCAGCATGCTTTAAGTCTGAAGACAAAAACTTATTTGTACTATTTTAATGAAGGAATTTGAGTAAAAAATCTGGACAATGCAGACTTCACATTCAAGGAAGAATAGCCTTACATTTTCTTTTCCTTTTATCCATTCCATTATATTAGATTATCTGAGGTTTGCTTTTGTGCAGAAAAAATGAGAAGTTTCACATAAAAGGGTATGAAATTTTAAGCAACAGAGAAAGGAACCCTGGGTCCTAAACAAATTTTACCTAACACCAGGTACTTACCTGACCTAGGCCTTGGAGGGAAGAGAGGTCAGCATCTTCTGTGAGACTATTACAGTCCTCAGATGGGTTCATTTGAACCTGTGAGTTTCTTCTTATAATTTCCTTTATATTAAAAGGAAATTATTGCAATAAAATAGAACACTAGGCAGCAAAAGGGTGTTCAGAAAGCACAGAAAGCTAGGTGAAATATACTGGGGAAATTTCACCCCATGCTGGAACATGTGACTGCTAATGCTGCCTGGAAGAGCAAATAATGCTCAAGAACTCTGCTATTTTTGATTCTGGAAAATGAGATTAGCAAAATTAAAAAAACAACAACAACAACAAAAAAACAAACTCACCAAATAAACAAATAAAAAACAAGCTAACAAGGGAAACTTCCTCTAAAAATGTGAAGCAATTCAGTGTCTCAGGACCTCCTCTCTGCCATCTACCCAGTGCAGAAATTGATAAAGATCAAAAAATTTTATTCTACTCCACCAACCCATGAGTAACCAACACAACTTGTATTGTTGATGAAAGAAAACTGTGAAGGACAATAAAGGTGGATGCACTTTTCCAAATGCAAACATCTAGTACTGTATGAGATGCCCTAGGATACCAAAAGAATCCACATAGAGCTGATAGGTGTGACATGAGACATTGGTACCGCTATGTCCTTCTCAAGTCACAGCAGAAACCACAAGACATACTCTAGGGGATACTGGGTAGTGCTACATATTAATGTTCAGGAAAATGAGTGGTTGTTTGGGTCAAATGAAGGTTCAACAACTTGCAAGCTGAGGGGGAAAAAACATCAAATAAGAATTCTGTAAAACTTGAGAAAAGTTTCTTTTATAAAAGTCATCCCCAAGGTCTATTTTAGGAGTGCATCGTAGCCTACATTTTCAAGAGCAGAAATCAATATCAAACCTGTTTTCTGAGCCTTTACACATTGTATACAGGAAGAAAAATATCTATTTTTTGTCTAATTAGGCATATAACATTGTAAATTTTTGTTTGATCATTTGTTTTCTGCTGTTTCTATTTTAATGCCCTTTTTCTCCTTCTATGTTCCTATTTTTGGGAAGAGTGCATGTTATTGTCTTCCAGAATGCGTAGACCTACTCAGTGATTCCTAGCAGAAAGGTTTTAGGATATCCAACTTTCTTTATGAATTAGTATTTTGAAATTGACAAGGGATCTTGCATTGTTGCAGTGTGTTTGAAGAATTAAGAGGTATCATTAGAACTGTCTAGCCTATGAAAACTAGGACACTAAATAGAAAATAAACTTAATGCCATTTTACTCTAACACGTTTTACTCTAATTTCTCTTCTTTTATTCTGAAACCAGAACTATTCAGCATTTGCTCTTGTGACTCCATTGGTATTTATACTCTGCCTTTTAAATGATCCCTTTACAAAACATTTTGGATTAGCAGTGAGTTATATAGATACCACATGTGAAATGCTGATTTTATTGGACAGTCAGCAACATCCTGTGCACATTTATGAATTTTTGCTTTTGTGGTTGGTCTCTATTAATAGTCAGCTGCTGATGATAACAGAAAGGCCCTTTCCCAAAAAGAATCTTTAGATATCAGGTCCTGTAGGAAATTTGCATGCATAAACTCACTGCTGTGCCTTTTGAAAATACTCTTTTTGCCTTCACATACAAAGCATTTGTAAGGATCACTTATCACTACTTTGTAAAAGTCACACTAGTGTGAGCTGTGCATTGCATATAATTTCTTCTTGTAAATAAATTTATTAAGACCATAGGATCATAGAGTTATAGAATCACAGAATGACTTAAGTTGGAAGCAGTCTCAAAGATGATCTAGTTTTAATCTTCCAGACAGGTTCAGGAACACCTTCTACTGGACCATCCAACCTGGCCTCAAACACTTCTAGTGATGGCACATGCACTCTGAGCAACCAGTTCCAGTGCCTCACCAACTTCACAGTAAAGAATTTCATTCTGACATCTAATCTAAACTACTAATTTTCATTTTTGTTTTATAATAATTTATCTGAAAATAAATTATGAAATGTCTTATATTTAGGCACCTTTGAATAACTGATTTTTTCTTTTTCACAATCTGCCAGCATTAAGAGAACAAGAGATCTGGCAGATTATATAGGGTGTTGAGATACCTTAAACATGCTTGGTATGTATTACTTTGAAAAAAAACCAGTCAAAACCTCATTGCCTTAGTTTCCCATTTACAGACTGAAGAAGAACATGCTGGCTTTGTTTGTTTAGAGAACACCTGCTTAGTACTCCAAACACAGGATGTTCTTAAGTCGAAGAAACTCTGAGCTTGAAAATATTTTCTGCATTATTTAAAGGACAGCTTTGGGATGAGGGTAACTCATCATTTTCACAGGTAAGTAAGATCCATGAATCAAAGATGCCAAAATCACAGGGGTCACTAGTAGTTAGAGATGTTGCCTCATGTGACTAGATATCCATTTTACTTCTCACTTTAGTTTAATATCTTTGGTAATTCAGTTATGAATAAATAACAAGGCAAAATGCAACTACAATAGTAAGATGCTATTTAGGGAAAAATCAGCAAATCATCGTTAGCTCACTTCATGCTTCTTTAATGTTTCACTGTAGTATTTAGATGGTCCATTTACAGTGAGAATATCTTTGCAATTTTGACATGTCACAGAGGAAATGTTCACTACACAGTATCAGAATAACAAGTTTTGGTCAGAATAACAAGTTTTTTGTCAGAAGTACAGATTTGCATGTAGAGAGACCAAAAAAGGTAGAGTTACAGACAGTAATAAAAATTATAGTTGTGAGATGACATTGGTTATTTGCCGGGTTCCCACTAAAGCTACTCCCCTCCTCAACCTGACAGGAGAGGAAAAAAACCCAAGATCTCATGGGGAAAAGACCAGGAGAGATCACTCAACAATTGCCATAACAGGCAAAACAATATTGACTTGGGAAAATTAGTTTAATTTATTGCCAATCAAATCAGAGTAGGATAGTGAGAAATAAAAACAAATCTTAAAACACCTTCCACCCAACTCTTCCTTATTCTTGGGCTTAACATCACTCAGGATTTTCTCTATCTCCTTCCAGCATAGTGGTACAGGGGGATGGGTAATAGGGGCTCTGGAAATTTAATCCCATGTTTTCTCTGCTGCTCCTTCGTCTGCTTTCTCTTCCTCCTCAAGGGGAGGAATTCTCACACACTTCACTTGCTCCAGTGTGGGGTCCCACAAGAAGCAATGCTCTATGAACTTCTCCAGTGTGAGTCCTTCCCATGGTTGCAGTTCTTCATGAACTGCTGCAGTGTGGGTCCCTTCAAAAGGGCACAGTCCTTCAGGATCGAAGTCTTCCAGCATGGGTATCCCACTGGGATATGGGCTTTGGGGTACCCAAAAAAGCCTAAAAAAAACCCCATAAGGATCTTCAACACGAGAATTAATTTACTGTCTCACCGCTGCACTCATCTTCAGCCTATTTAATTGCTAAAGATTTGCAGCTGCTCTTGGTTTATAAACTTCACACATATAAATCTAATACATGGAAGGAACTTCAAGAACCAGGAGTTTTATGAGTGAAGTTTTAAAGTTAAATGGGACAGAGTAAAAAAAATAGTGTAGAAGATGGGGTTCATGAGTCCCATTCTGGTGTTTTAATCCTGTTACTAGTTTTGTATTTAGACCAAAACTCTCTATGACATGAATACTTGAGAAAAAAGTTTGAAGAGTTCTGTGAGACTACAATTTCCTGAAATTTGCTCTTGGATTATGACTTTCTGCAAATGTCTTCTCACTTAAATTCTTGACAGTAAAAGAAGACTTGGTGATTTTCTGGTTTTCAATCCTGATATAAACATCACATTTATTGTGTAAAGATGATTTTTCTTCCTGTTTCAGCTCATAGCTTTTGTTCAAATAAAAGTAAAAAACCATAAAAATATCTAATATTTATTATGTTTTCTTGTTTAAGTAAAATAGAAATTGCCTTCAAAGCTAGACTCTGTGACTCTCAGCAGTAAGTGGAGAGAACTAAAAAAAAAAAAAAACAAAACCAAAAAGAAAAATATTCAAAAGATAAGTAAACCAGGAAAAATAGATGAGATTTTATTTCCTCTCTATATCCAAAGTAGACCTATGGAGAAAATATGACTTGGTAATAGCCAAACAGCCCTGGAACCAAAGATGTCTGACATTTATATGTCTTGATTTTAAAAAAACACCATGTTCTGAAGAAGCAAAAAGTTTGTCAGGCATTTTCTAACTGCATCTAGTTAGCAAATGAAAAAGATCCAAAAGAGTGTAAATTATAGAGATACTCAACAAGACTACATCTCAATTTAAATATTATATTCCTTGTACAGGGTGGGACGAGATAAGAACCCAACCAAAAACAAATGCTTATTTTCTGTTCTTGAAAGGAATGGGCCATATTGTTATAATTGTTTTACCTACAGGAGCAGAGAAGACATAAATGGTTGGACAGGTTACTAGGCAGGAAGGAGATAGATTAAGTCACTCAAACATCTGGAATAAACAACCAGTTTTCATTATAGGCATACTGCCCCATTGAACTTTACAAATTTTTCTTTCTCATCTTTTATAAAAGATTATTATACCTTGCTTGGTATCCATAAATGACAGTAGATATTCCCATCATATCCTCCAAAGGCAGCATCTAGATATCACAGTGTAACTTAACACTGTTGTGAGATCAGCTTAGAAGACACTATTTATGGAACCTGTAATACCATTTCCTGCAACACATGATGTATCCTTGGAGGTCTGCTGCCTCAGTGTTGACCAGACCCAAAATTGTTGTCCTAATGAAATTTGACAAGGCCACAGATATAAGCAAATCTGCATTTCTGTAGGTTTTTTCTCAGTAAAAATTAAATGCACTGAAAACCCATGCAAGGTTGTCAAGTAAAGTACGGAAGTTTTGTATGTTGTTCTTTCCTATTAAATTTATACTACTGTCTGTCTATATACCTGGGGAAAAAAAGATACAAAGAGGTTGATACAAGACAGTAGAAAAGGGTACAATGCTCTTTTGAGTTGTTTCAAAGGCAAAGTTTTTATGTAGCTAACTTTGATTATATGATTGCAATTTAATTATATTATAATTATGGCTATAATTGCTGTTTTGTATGTTTCATTAAAGCTGCATACATTAATTGCACCTAACTCCTGTTGATGAGCTTAACTAATAAAAGCAGATGTTTACAGCAGAGCCTGGTTAGCCTTCTATTGCAAGGTGACTATCTTCAGGAAGCAGGCAGCAACTGACTATAATACTGGCAATTTTCAGTTTCTCATTTATTCGTTTTGTAATTTTACACTCTACACACACACACACGTATATACATATATATATATATATATATATTCAAGAACACATATTCATGTGCATGCATATAAAGATATTTTAAACTTAACTCAGTCTGTAGTATTACAATAAGAATAAAATTGGGTCAACAGTTTACATCTATATTGTAAATGAGGACAAGGATTGCATTCTTTGTTTGAATAAGAGAAGGTAAATAAACACTTTTTAATCCCAAGTAATGAAATAGGGAAAATTTCAAGGGAGTCTACTTTTTTCCTGAGTGATTATATTTCCAGTGAAATAAATTATTAGAAACTGTATTTCCTAGTCCACAAATATAATTCAGGACAGATTTTTGCTAATCAGTTATGTATGACTTACATTAAATGGTGAAAAAAAAATTTGATATATTCTTTTCATAAGACTCAAATATTTGAAGTCTAGCTAGGGAACAGGTACATTTTAATTGATGGGCATTATGAATAGAAAAATATTACTGTTGCATATTGTCAGGGCCAAACTGGAATCCATGAAGCAGTTATGTCCAAGAAAAAAAAATTAATTTAGTGTATTTTTAATGAATTTTTAAATATGTAAACAATTCTAATTGTTAACCTTTATAATCTTTATTTCCATCCTTGTTTATGCAGCATGTCTTATTAAATGTATTTTCTTAGTACTTGTACTTAGTACTTAGAAATTGTTTATGTTCTTATCTGATCACAATTCAGATTGTGCAACCCTCATCATGGTATACATTTTCTCATTATATTGACTTTGGCTAAGGCAAATAAATAAGCAAATTTAAATAAGCAAAGATGAACATGCTTTTTTTTTTTTTTTTTTTTTTTTTTTAACTGTCATGTGTTTTTCTGTGTATTGTTATAAATACCAGTGGAAGATGTCTCACAGTACTTGCTGTGTTTGCTCCTGAGTTGTCATTCACGACGATCAGCTGGTCCCAGTATCTGCTCCTTTCAGAATTTTCTGTCTGAATTGCAACACTCCATTTTAAAGAAAACTTGGAAATTTTCATTCACTATGACATCTGGAGACTTGTTGCAATTTTCTGTGAGGGAAACTCTTGATGCTACTCCTTGTTCGGAACTAATAGCTATGAGGAAAACTCACAGTCAGTATCTAAAACCACACTTCTGGCTCTTCAAAGCTGTGCACCAGAGAGTCCACTCCATTTCTCCTCCTTCCTCCCAGAGGTTTCCCTGGCTACTCACTTATTATCACTCACTAGGCACCTCCATTTCTGACCACTTCTTTAGATCAAAAGTAGGTTAAGCTGGTACTAAACCCACAAAAGTTGAAGTGAATGAAGGAGCATTTCTGTAGTAACAGAGCTTTGAAAAATCTGTTAGGTGGGTGTTTCTCTGTGTGCTGGGCAAGAGGTGAAACAAAGCATGGGAGAGAAGCGGAGACACTTTACATGTGCCTTAGAGGGAGAAATCATACACACCTGAAAGAGAAACTGAAAGAGAAAATTTAAATTTCTGTAATGCAAGATGATGTTGGTATAATTTATTGTACTGGGAAGAGATTTAAGGCCCTTATGTAGAACAGCCTGAATGTAGGAGGAGAAGAGATCTGCCAAATACACTAGCAGAATTCATCGTGCTGAAATCCCCCATATGTTTGTTTAAATGTGTTTGTATATACACTGTATATTTAAACATATTAAACAAGCAACATTAAATCAACACCAGGGATTTTGGAGTTAGAAAAACTCGCAGAAAGCAACACCCCAACCCTGTAAATTTGAAACACTGTAAATAGCAAGGTGTGGATGATATGACCTAAAAAGTTATTTTCTATTTTTCACTCCTCTGTGATAAACTTGTAGCACATTCAAACATATATCAGATCATCCAGGAAATTTTATCTTAATTTTTTTTATTGTCTCACACATTTCTAGGCAACTTCCATTCCAGTTGAGCTTTGGCCTCACAAATCTCCCTATGGAAGCAGGCAGCATCTCTGTATTCCTCCCATATCACTTGACCTTGCCTCTCTTGGCCATATAAATTCTATTTTTTTGCTTTAGTTTCAAAAGAAGATCCTTGTTCAGCCAAGCTGGCCTTCCGTATTGTCTGCTTTAGACATTTTGGAAATTTCTCCTTCTCTATCAACAGAGTAACCTAACCTGTGTTTACAATCTGCAAGATGACTCATTATGCTGTGGTCTAGCACCCTCCCTTTACTTAATCCCTGGACTGTGGAAAAGATGGGGCTTTTTCTTGTATTTTGAGAAAGTGATTAGCTTAGGAAAAATGCAGAATCAAATTTCCCTAGAATGATGTAGCTTTTAAAGAGCATCATGGTATAAGGAAAGGAATTAAAAGGTTTGGAAAAAAAATTGCTTCAGTTCCCATTACACTTCAGTTATGTGCTGAGTTATATCTCATTTATCTTTAGTTCACTTAAACCAATAAAGAAACAATGTGTTCATCTAAGCTTATTTAATTGGCAACCAAGACTGAGAACTACATCCATTCCAGTACCTCAGTTTTGAACATAGAAGTGAAGCCAGATAGAATAAATTGCTTTATACTGTTTTCTGGAGGTACTCATGTGACTTTATTGACTAGTTTTGTCAACAAGCAAAAAGACAGTCTTAAATTGCGTGTATAGCTTTTAAGTCACGTGAAATGACTACATATTGTTTAGGCATTAATAACATAAAATTAATTTTCCATGTCATATGATTTTGTGGTTCAGTTTGTTTCCAGGCCCATACTCCTATTCTATGCTGCAGAAGAAGTGTCTGTTTTTTAGAGCCACAAAGACTTCTCTGAGATGAAAATAAGGTCCAGCTGCAGAGGTTCTAGGAGGTGTTTCTTATAGGTGCTATGGAAAGGCTTAAGCCCTTTTCCACCCTGTGCAGACCTTTCAGTCTCAAAGCCCTCACTGTTGTGCAGCTTGCCAGGGCAGCTCTACCCATCCCTTTGGCACTGAGCTGTAAACAAAGTGCTTTGGTTCCAACAATGATATACTGCATGAATCATTTTAGGCCATTTCACCAAATACGATAACAATTACTATGCATTATGGTTACACGGCAGCACAGGGAATATAGAGGAGATTGGGGCTCATTGTTTAGTTTAATTTGGTTCATAGATTATTTAATTAGGTACATAATAAAGCTGTGAAGAACATTGGAGTTACCACAGAATTATGTGAATGAAGCTGAGTTCTGAGAATACCTTTCTGGAAATACTGGTGTAAAAATGGTTTTAATGTTTGACCTTCCCCAGGAGAAGACAGAATTAGGAATTAGGTATCTCAAAATACAGTCCCCGGAAAGAACAAAACACTTCATAATCCAGTTACATCCCAAACCCCAAGAGGCTGGCAGGTGATTTATGAATGGCTGGAAGAAAGTTTTACAGACAACTTGGCTGCTAAAATACCTGAACTGCTAATGTGTTATAAGAAATGGCTCCACCATTCCACAAGCCAGTTTCCATACTAAACCTATGGATTTTTCTCTTGGTATCTTCTTAGGCTATAGTTTTATTTTCATGGGCTGAATATGTGATCCTGGGAAGATACTCAGAGATTAAATCTTACTTCAGGCACATATTTTACTTTTAAATTTATTCTCACTCTTAACAATATTTATACACATCAGAAGTTATTTTGTGTTTACATAGGTGGTTAACTGATATTAACTCCGAGTAATCCATTTGTACTCTAAACTAAATATATTTAATCTAGATTTGGACAACATCAGTATTTAATCCTTAGCTGCTTTTATAGTCAATGGAAAGAGATAGACAAATTTACATCAAGTGAATTATCTTTTTCTTATGTAGACACATATAATAAGTCAGATAAACCTAACTGAAAGTCCTTCCACGGTTTGGAAATTTTTATGGATCTTTTAAATCTACAATTTAGAAATTTTAAGAAGCTGAGTTTTCATGAGTCATTTTCTTGCATCCAGACAACAATGATTTGGATAACATGTGGTGTGATTCAGAATTTTGACTCCTTTCTGAATGAAACTGCAACCCCTTTTAAAGATAAACTCCTCACTAAAGAAGTGAATTTTCATCACATAATTTACATCCCATTAAATATAACTTACAAATATTTTTCTTTTTTTTTTTCCCTTACTTACATACGGCCTGCTACTTATACACATCTGTCTGATTTGAGAGAGGGAGAGCTCCTTGGAATCCATACCAGTGTTGGACATGGATGAAATACTTTCACAGCTGGATCTCAAAATTGAGCTGTATATTTTAGGCAGTTCTATTTTCCTGAGTCAAAGTATAGCATATATATAGTCATAATTTTGTGTGTTATTTATTCTCCAGTTCTATGTGTCTGTTGCTGTGAAGAACTTACATATTTCAGTATTTTACCTGAAGTCTGCTTTGAGTATTTTCAGAGGCTAAGTGAAAATGTGGATAAATTTAGGTTATTGATATCCCTTTAAAATCTTGTATAATTTGCTCAGTGAGCCATATCTTAATATTATCTCCATAATATGGGCAACAGTTTCACTTAAATATACCTTTGTGTATAAGCAATTTGTTACTATTTTATACCATAAAGTCCTGTGAAAGTTCACCCAAAGAAGATACAGGGTCACAAAACACTGGAACAAATCGGATCACAGTGGTGTTGATTGCAGACTGATGACTCCCCAATGTCCTCTGTAAGAATGAACAATATTAAGGAAATAAATTTGCTTGCCTTTATTATCTAGCATGACTAATATGAATCAGTTTACTGCGCAACAGTTTTAATCAAGCTTGTATAAAATATCTGCAAAGACAGAAGCATGAATACAGCAGACAGAGAGCATTCCTATAGCTACTAATCTGTGTTCAAGATCAGGTTATTCTTAACAAATATGTTTCCTTGGTTCCCTTTCTCACTCACTTAAAGATTTCTCTGTGGATGTGTCCTTGTGCCACAATGTAAAATTCATTTGCTTATGTGGAAACCATTTGAAAAGTAAGACAAACATTTAAATGGAAAGTATGAATTTGAGGCCACAAGTGCCTTCAAGGTTTTCTGCTTGTACATATTGTGTTGACAGCAATAAGAAAGCCATTCCATGTCTACCCTACCTTCCCTGACAAAAAGATATACTCTTTAAAAAAAAACCAACTTTTTCAAGTGGTGATGATAAATTCTCACTGTCTTGTCTGTATTTCTTTCTGACAGACTATCCCTCTTCTCCAGTAACAGTGGAATACTTTGGCCACTTCCAAAATGTGAACAGATTTCACAGTGGGAAAGCATGATGAGCAAGTTTACTGATAATATGCACAAAGTTGTGCCTACATTGAAGTAAGGTTAGCAATTTGAGTTCAACCATATTATTAGAGCCCTACAGGGAAGAGACAGGAAATTAAAAGGAACCTAGCCTACGGCAACAAAGCTATGTATTTGTTTTTTCCCACTCGAATGGCAAACAGTTGCACTTGGCTTTAGGGAGGCTCTTTATATTCGCATTTAATAGTCCTTTAATAGATAGTGTATTTGGTCTCTCTTCCTCCACCGGAAAGCTCCTATCCTTTCAAGCTAACTGATATGCACTCATTGCACTGTTTATTTCAAGTTCCATTTCACTGCTCTTACCATAATGGCTATTTAGGATTGTTATTGTGATTCATATTACATTATGAGCATCATATGCGATTAACTCTGTGGCAGTATCCCTTCTCCACAAATAGATTTGAAATAAGCCATATGCCTATCTGATAATGTGTAAAATTTCACCATCATGTATGCATTGCATTCTGGGTTGGATTCTTCTGAATTGGATAAGAAGACCTTCAACTATTATTTCATTTTATTTAAGTTATATTTCATATATTTGTTTTTTTCTTTCCTCTCAGTCTCTCAGTCCTGGTCAAGAAAGACTGTATAAATCCAGCTGCAGCAAAAGTACAGATATCAGCTACCCCTGATATCAGCTACCCATAATTTAATTTTTTCAAATTTCATCATAAAATTTTGCTCTCCTGAGCTTCTTTTTATTTTCTAGTTATCTTCAGAGAGAGAGTATAAAGGTAACTTATAAAAGGAGCAAATTAAGTTCCTGTGGTTTAGCACAAATAATTGGTTAACAAATGCTGAAGAACTCATTAGATAGTAGACCACTTTGTACAAGCATTTGATATGAAGGTAAAAATTTGAATGGTAATTTTAATGAAAAATACAAAGAAAATTAGCAACTGCACACATTTATTTAATGTTGAACATAGAGCAACTAATGAAGATTTATTTGCCCTAATGTCAATATCCCTCGAGAATTACAACTAAGTACATAATAGGTAATCTTCTCTAAGCATTTCCTACACATATTTCTTCATAACTCCAGCCCCCAAGATTATTTTTAGTCCCTCAGAAAAATAAAATGAGACCAGTAACAACGGTAATAACAAATTACAATGTGTCACAGCAAGAGAGCAGGAGAGATCCAGGGTATGTCGTTCAATAGCAGGGGATTTGTTATATGAAAATGCCTGGATAGTTGTGGGAAATAGGTCAAAACCCACAGAATAGGGAAAGCTAAAATGCTTTCAACTGCTTTTATAGATTTCCCTTGGGGAAAGCTCCTGACTCTCAGACATTAGATTAAATAAACCTTGAACATGCAAATTTATTAGACCAATAATTAAGAGTTTTGGGAACTTATATTCTGTGAGAAACTAGTCTAAAGAATAAGAAATTTGGCAGCTTAATGAGGAAACTATATTAAAAGCATAATCACAGACCACAAATACTGAAAGAATAGGAAGTTTAGAAAAAACCCCACAGCTTGGGTAAAGTATTGACTCTTTAAGGATTTTAATTGCATGAAGGGAGTATATGGAACAGAGAAAAAGAGGTCAAATTGTTAAGGACAAAATATATGGAAAAAATTTGTAAAAGACCAAGATGTAAAATAAGACACAACCGGCAAGAGTTATAAAGAACAACAGGAAGACATTCAGTAAGCAGGTTAGTATCAAGATGAAGATAAAAGAAAATGCTGAGCAGAAGGAAGAACTGATTATGATACCAAGAATGCTGAAGTGTTTAATGGTCTTTTTAGCTTCAGATATTGCTAAAAAGATTGTCTGAGATCAGGCAGCTGACACATAATCAACAAGAAGGGGGTAAAGATTCAGTCTGGAGAAAGGAAAAGTACATTAAAGAGCTCTAATATAAGTTAGAAGTTTTATGTTGGATAGTCCAATTGAATTTTGCTCAGAAAACTTTAAAGACTCGCTGAAACCATACAGAATTCATGAAAGGTCATGAAGTTTTGGAGAGCTGGGAAAAAAAAGAAAATCACGGTTCTCATCTTCATAAGGTGAAAAACTAGGAATTGAGAATTATGTGTGAGTTAGCTTTAGTTCCTTTTGAAAAAAGCTGGAACAAATATTCAAACAATTTATAAGCATCTAGAGATAGCATAAGAGTAGGCTAACTGCAAGCACAGATTTCTTGGGAACAAAGCTTGTCAGAATAATCTAATTTCCTTTTTGTGATAGGATAACAGCCTTACAGATAAAGGAGAAGAAACATATATGTTGGATATTTTGAATTTACAAAATCTTTTGAAGCTGCTTTATTGTGACACTTATAAGCAAAAGATAAGATTAAGATGATTAGTTTTAAAGATGTGCAAAATTATCAGATGTGCCCAAAAAGTCTTAAAAAGTGATTTTCTATCAAATCAGAAGGTAGTATTTAGGCAGGTTCTGCAGAAGTTTTCTCATGTCTTGTATAGTTCTGGCTTTTCATGAATGATTTAAATGCAGAAATACAGAAGAAACTTTTCCCAAATGCTCAACTGGGAAGTGATCAGAAAACAGACAAATGGATAAACTGATATTTACCATAGAAAATTTAGAAGTTTAGGACAGAGTACAATGGGCACCAATGGAAGCACTTGAAATTCCATCTGAATATGAGGGAAAATTTGTTTACGGCAGAGGTGACAGACCACTGAACCAGGCTGCCCAGAAAGGTTGGGGATTCTCCTTCCCTGGAGATACTGAAAAGCCACCTGGATGCAATCCTGTGCAACTTGCTGTAGGTCACATACTGGGAATGTCATTATGTTCTACTGTCCTGAGTAACAGAAACAGAAATTCTGTGCATAAGGTATGTAAGTTAAACTTTCTGCACTGCTTGGCTCTAATAAGACTGCAGCTAGAGTTCTGGTCCAGTTCTGCCCCCTGACTGAAGGTGAAGGTAAATCAGAGAGCCTTAAATCCAGCACGGTAATGAGAATTGGGCTTTAAAAGTATAAATAGCTGCTGTGTATTGTTTTGTTCAGTCAGAGAGCAACAAACAGAAAAATAGATTATGCCTCTTTGAGGAGACATAATCATGAACCACAGATTTATTTGCTTTTATTGAAGAATCACATTCCCACTGCCAGCAAAAGTATACCAGTAGATAATTAGACTACCTTTTTCTACACACAGATCTTAGTTTGAAATTAAATAGGGCAAAATACTAATACTGAATTCTCATAAATATTGTGTTCAGAAAATGTTATTCCATAAATTTTAAAATCATATCTGATTTTGTTCTTCATGGGTATTTTGTCAGAAAATAGAATGTAAAAATTTAGAAGTCTGACAAGTCTTAGGAAGTGACAGTTTCCTGTCTCAAAGAGTTTCTATTAAAGAACAATGAATGAACCAGGGAATATTATTTGGAAAAAATGAACAAAACTCGTGTAGAGTTTCTAGATAAATATCTATTGATGATGGAGACAAATACCTTCAGATCTAATCTTGACAATAAAGCAGAAGCAGAGAACTGTGATTTTATAAAATTTTATAAATTTTATATAATTTATATAATTTTAGAAATTTTATAGGAGTGCCTCTATTGCAAGCTTGTTCTATTTGTGCAAGTCTCTCTTTTCTTGCAGTCTGACAGCCTGCCCCCATTGTCACACAGGCAGGATGTCACCCACATCATCTGAGATGACACGTAGTCCGTGTTTCTGCCATGTGAAGTGTGATTCTCTCAGCTCACACTCATGTTGGTGGAGCCAAGGAGTGACACAGCTCTCATCTGCATTCAAAATTCATTTGCACGATTGACTTGACGTTGAGTTCCTGATAGTCCACCAGAGCCATGGCATCGTTGCTGACCCTGTGTTCACTCTCAGGGATCAGGTGAATCATCATTTGGCTTCATTGCTGCTCATCTTTCCTAGTGCCTCAATAAAGTTCTGTTGATAACCTGTTGTCAGACTCCATTACTGTTCAGACCAGAGACACAGTTGTTCTCTGAAGAAGCTGGTAGTTTGTTTCACGTTGATTAGCAAGACTGCTGTTGAGAAAAGATTAGGGAGCCCCATCACTAGAATAAAATATGCTAATTATTAGGATTGAATAAGAACACTTATCAAAAAAATGTAAGATTATGTTCATGCTTTAATATTAATATCTGGCATTATAATTAATTCTATTTGCCCTGTATATTATTATCTGTCTGTACATGTAAAAAGAACTCAAGTTCAAAGAGAGGTCTATCCTTCATCATAAAGAATAAATAACACCCACTAAAATCTCTGTGTTTTCAGCAGGAAAATACCACAAATAAAGCTTTTTTTGAAAAAAGTACACAATCATGACATTAAGTATCAAATCTGGTGTTAATATGTTTAATATCAGTAGCACCAACATTTTAATGAGCAAAATATGGTAGTTTCTGGTGCCTTATTCCACAAGCATTTTTGAGAATGTTGTCATGCATGTTACAATCACTCAACATGCCCTGGGATTTGTTTATAATATGAGACAATAAATGCATATGTACTTTGAAAAATGAGATTTATGGAAATATTAGTGATAAAATATGCAAGAAAGTATGCATACATGTACTCCAAAATAAGACAAAATAGGACAAAGACAAAAATTTTCTGTCCAGTGTCATGTAATCCAAATGAGTGAAATATTTGATGAAACTTTATTCTGTTTCCAAACAGAAAACAGGTGAAACCAGTCAGCAAAATGCATGTTTCAAGTACGAGGACTTTTAAGAACTTAGGGTTTGTTTTACAGAACTGATGTATCCAAAAAAACCTCAAACCCACCAAAAAAACCCCAAACAAAACCAAAAAACCTAAACACATAAGGAAAGGGCAAATGGCTTTTTAAAAATCAATTAAAATGATTACACTAAATAGAAAACTGAGATTGACTATGTAAATGAACTTGGAGGTTTATTCAGGCAAGTTAGGCTGCAGATACATTTCTATGGATGAAATTCCTTGTGGAATAACTGAAACATATACTACACCATTGTGCACAAAGTAGCAGAGGAGATATTGCTCTTCTATGTGCTTTTTTCCATGGTGCTCTTCTTCAGCAATTATCTAGAAGAGCTTTAGCACAAGTTAATAGTGATGTTCATATGCCTAAGCAAGAAGTTAAAATTATAAACATGGTGGTGATGTACAGACAAAGAAATATATTTAGTAACTTGGGGGAAGAAACGAGCAGGAAGGCTTTTAACCCAGAATATGAGCAGAATGGGTCAAATGGACATTCATCAGCTCCCTACTAGATCCCATCTGAAGACACTCAGCTACATCTGAATAATTTCTTTTGAATTAAAATCTCCATTCAGCAAGGAAAGATGAGCTTAGCTTGAAAACTGTCTTTCAGTGATGGAGACTCCTGTAAAGAAACATACTTGTCCCTCACTTCTCCAGGTCAGCTCCTTGCTCAGCCTTTAAGCCATACTAGCTCTGGTTGCAGAAATTAACTTCACTGTGTACCCCTTTAGGCTCAGTTGACAAATGCAAATATGTCGGCAGACAAAATGCATGCAAAACCCCCTTCAAAATCATCCTTTTGTGCTCCTTTTGGATTCAAGGATTGTAAGCTTATGACATGGAATGTAGTCCAGATCTATTTTTAAGCAGGTTATTCTCCAGTTTCCTTGAAACACAAATTTTGATTTTTCAGTGGGAAAATAAGAGGCTATGGTAAGTACCATCACACAGATTACCAAGTTGTTTTTTTTTATTTGTAAATAACTATTTGTATTAAATGCTTTACAGACATTTCCTTTTAAGAAACAGTACTCAGGTGACCATATAAAAAAGTGGTACTTGTCAGATCTTCTTTAGTGGGTTTGGGATACTTATGTGAAGAAACTACAAAAGCATCAGAATTGACATGAGAAAGCAGCAGAATCTGTGATACATTTTTAAGGAAAAGGCCAATCATTTCCTCTTTTTTGTTCATGTAGAAAAATAATTGTCACTTTTACCCTCTGAACTCATTTCTTGCTTGTAGCTCATAACCTTCTCCTGTGGACCTGTCTGAAATATATTTCATCCAGGAATGTAATCGAGGGGGAGCAAGATCCTTTAGTCTACACTTCATCTCACTGAGAGTCAGGTGTGAAGTGGAGTCAGAAGCTTTTCCTATGAAGATGATTCTCTTGGGACAGTCTGAAAGAAATTCTCAAACTATCAAGTCCAGAGTAAGAAAATTGTGTTAAAACAGAAGGAGTAGCTTATCTGACACTGCTAGCTTGAAAACAGATGAGGCAGATTTGAGCTTTAAGCGCAGACAGATTTTTAAGAACACTTTTGCTCCCTGTATCCCAAGATATTTTCCTCCAGGTTATGCTCAGTTATACTTTGTGATTTATTTAATCAAAAAGTGTTATAATTTACTGTCATATTGAAAGATTTTACGAAAGCATCTCACCATATTGCTGCATGACCAGGTGCACCATTTGAGGGAAATGAATCAATGACTAATATACTTCTGCATCTTTTCTGATGTGTTTTGTTAATTACTGTTATTTCTAGCCATTTTCCCCATTTTTCCTATTGTAAAAAGTCCAGTAAATTATTCATTTTCCATTTCTGTTCTTTTGGGGGTTTTTTGTTTATTTAATTGTTTTGGTTTGGGGTTTTTTGCTGGTTTGTTGTTGTTGTTGTTTTTTTGGGTTTTTTTTTTCCCTTCTATAGCAATCATTTTGCACAGGAGATGTTAGATAGAAATTAGCTCTATCACTCTCCACTCTGTATGCCTGAGCATGTCTGAGTGTTTGTGCATGTTTGTGCATGTCTGTATTTGTGCTCCAGCCTTGCAAAGATACAGGAATGATCATTACTCTCTTTAAAACAAAACAATTGTTTTATTTATTATTGCTATAGACCAAGGAATGTCACATTGATATCACACAGCAGGCAGACAATAGTTCTGTTTTACATGACCCCAGTGTGATTGCACCTGCAAGAGTAAGTTCAGTTCTGGGAACCACAATATCACACATATATTAACAAATCACAGGGAGTTCAGAAAAGTGCAACAAAAAATGATTAAGTGTTCAAAATGAATGAAAGGTAAAGAAATAATCATAACATGGCCAAGTAGTGAAAATTACAACATGTAATGGAAATAAAACTCAACAGGAGCTTTTGCAAATGGTGTGAGCTAAAGGGAAGCTTGAGGTACCCCTCAGCAGGTACCCCTGAAAGAAGCAGCTAAGGTTAAATCAACAAAAATGATATTACAGATATATTTATTATAATTACTATATTTCTTATAATTTTGAAAAAAAATGTAAGGAAGATACCATAAAAATTATTAGGGTGGAAGAGACACAGTAGGTCATCTACCCAAGCTGCTCATTAAAGCAGTACATCCTCCTCTTTTCTCCTGTTCGTGCTGTTAATGCATTTTTGTCCCATGTGGTCTGGTCCAATGGATTTGTACATGTAAAACTTGCTATAGCAATCACTAAGACATTCTCCATCTGGTCCTCTGGTACCTTCTGAAGCACTTCTTCACCCTGTACTCTGCTACTAGGGACAGGGACTTGGACAGATTGAGGTAGAGACAGTGCTGAGTAGATAAGATGCAGAATACTTCAAGTTTTTTAATATCTTATCTATCTAGATAGCTCTCACATTCAACAGCAGCCTCATACTTTGCTTTATGCAACTTCTCTTTCTTTAATTACCTATAGAATTATTTCTTGTTTCCTTTTACACCTCTTGCCATTTTCAATGTCAGCTGCTCTTTAGTTTTATTAGTTCTTGCTCTGGACACTTAGGCACTGTTTCTGTATTCGTCCTTAGTGGAGTGTTCCCAACCCCACCCTCTACTTTCTTTTTGGGATTGAGCTCATTCTGGATTTCTGCATTGAGTTACCTACCTGGCCCTCTGCCACACATTCTTGTTCATATTGGGATTGACCTCCTTGTGTTTGAAGGAGATTTTCCAAGAAGAAAACCTGATCTCACCAGTCTCTTTATTGTTCAGATAAGTTTCCCCTATGGGATCCTGCCTATCAGTCTCCTGAAAAAAAGCTGAATTACATTCTTATCTTCATTACTGAAACTCAAGCTTGTTATTCTGACACACTAAATAGATGAGTAGAATTCATGTCATTGAGATTAAAGAGACCAGAGCACACATATCCTTAATCCTTGGAACTATTCCACTGAATCTTTTTCTCATAAAAACTTTGTATCAATCCAAATGGCCTATCAGGAAATAAAATTTATAGCTGTGAAATACCAATAAAAAGTAGTGACCTTGAATATTTTCTTTGAATATTTATTCACAAATTAAATCTTAGGTAATGGATGACACTTTTACCCACTAATATTCATTCAAATACCAATAATAATTTAACCTATAAGCAAATACTACTATTGTCATTATCAGCATTCATTGGATAGTATTAACTATTTTAGTATTATTATAAAATATTAATTAAATTATAACAATATCGTTAGTAATGTGTTCAAATTTAGACATCTACATAATAGAATCTCAGAAAAACAGGAGTAAGAAGGCACTGAGAGGTCATCTGGTCCTTTTCCCTGCCCTAAGGCATAATGGGTTCTCGCTATGATTCTGCATGGACATTTCTCCTCTTCTTTTAACGACTTCTATGACAGAGATTCCCACAGCAACCTGTGACTGTAATATGCTACTTTACCTTTTCTTGTTTCCCCAGTGTCTACTGAATTTTCTATGTTGATTTTGAAACTCATTAATTCTTGTCTGATACATCAAGATTACAGAGGACAATTTCACATCCTTCTCTGTGGCTATGGGTATCCAATCTGGCTTAACACCATCCAATGTCATTTACCTGCATTTCCCTTATTTTCTTAAAGACAATGTCATGTGCAAAGAGCAATAAATACTTTAGAAAAAATGAAACTCTGTGTCAGAAAAATCCCTTTCTATTTGTCTTTGTGTAGAAAGATTAAATGGTTTAGGCTGGCTTTACCCTGCCTATTCTTCATAGACCTGTATTTTGCATGCTGTGTACTCCATTCTTGTCTCCTATGTACTTGCAAATAGGTTGCTTTATAAATTGGTGTTGAATTTTTCAGAAAGTTAAAGTTAGGGTGACTTACCTATACTTTATAAACTTTTTTACTTTAGTTGCCTGACTTCCCTCTTGCTTTTTTTTATTTTTTAAAGCAGATGTTAAATTTCCTATCTATAACTCATTAGAAAAGTCACTGCCAACAGTTTGCTCATACTGGGTCAGCAAAAGTCATCCAGTTCATTTGTGATTAACTTTACATATATTATTAATTCAATATCACCCATGCATATCAAACTAATTATATACTGATATTTTTGGTCATATTACTAAACCATACATTAAAACTGAGAGAATCTCTCTGGTGGTCATTATAGTTACAAATAAGGAATGAGAGAATGGTACTCTGTCAATAAGTTACCATCACCAAAAATGTTTGACTGGGCTTCTATGAGTTATATAAAAAATTATACATCGTAGACAATAACCTCAGCTGTATTGAGCAAAATCAAAACAAATATAAATCCAGATGCAAAAATTAAAGCAACATTATAGGAAATAAGCTAGCCAATAAAAACTACTCTGGAACACCTTAATTTTACACAGCACTATTCAGATTATACACAGACTCAGACCTGGTGTTCAGTCTATGCTGCATTAAATCTGAAAAACTGTACTCATACAAAAATTATTACTGTGCCATGCCTGTGCTTGGGTGGAGAGCTCCTTTCAATTCCTATGGGAAAGTTTCTGATGTCTCATGAACCACCATCAGTCACAACCGCTGGATTCATTCTGCATATTATAGATAGTACAGACAGCATATGGTGAAACTAGTTTGGCTATAACTACAGTAGTGCAACCGAGGTTGGCTCTGGGTGGTAAGTATTACAAAACTGAAAGGAAGGGAAAATTTGGGTAAAAAAAAAAATACTATCAAAAGAATAGCAAACAATTAAATGAAGAAGTAACCTCATTACGTGGTAATAATAAAATACTTTTCACTGTTTAATGCATGATGACCAGTTGAAAGACACATTGTGTCTTTACAGTCAGTGTGTTACAAGTAACTCCAGTTTCTGAGAAATATGCTGGTTTAAGTTGGGGTAAAGTTAATGTTCTTCCCAGTGGCTGGTATGGGGCTGTGTTTGGATTTGGGTTGAAAAGGGCTATCTGTGATAATACAGAGATGTTTTTGTTATTATTGAGCAGAGCTTACACAGACGCAAGGCCTTTTCTGCTTTTTGGACTGCCGGACTGTTGAGGAAGTTCAGCGTGTGTGTGGGAGGCTGGGAGGAGACATAGTCAGGACAGGCAACCTCAGCTAGCCAAAAAGATATTTCAGACTGTCTTGCTCAGTATATAAAGTGGGGGAAGAAGGGTAAAGGGGAGGACATTTGGAGTGATGATATTTGTTTTCCCAAGTAATCATTACACTATGGGCCCCTGCTCTTCTGGAGATGGCTGAACACCTGCCTGCCCATGGGAAGCAGTGATTAATTCCTTCATTTTCTCTGATTGTGGTGCAACTTTTGCTTTCCCCGTGAAAATATCTTTATCTCAACCGACAGTTTTTCTATCTTTTTTACCCTTCCAGTTCTCTCCCTGATCCCACTGGTGGGGGAGTGAGTGGGTGGCTGTGGTGACTGGTTACTGGCTGAGGTAAAGACACAATGTATGTTACTCAGTTCTTTCCTTGTGATGAATTTTTGGCAAGCCACAATCTTTCAAAGCCATTGCTAATAGTTTAAAAACATGATCATCATCTCTAAAAGACATAATTTTTTGTTATATTAAAAGATTAATTTCAATTCTCCAATTAGAATCTGTCATCTGAGTGGAAACTGTTGGCATATACAAGATCCAATTAAATTACGCTTGACAAAGGGGTTTGGTTTAGTTCTCATATTAGCCAGTTGTGCATAGTCAAAAATAACATTGATATATAAAGATCAACATGTTATCATATCGATCATAAGCCTGTTTCTATGGAAAAGTACTGTGCCCAAAGCTTTTCAAATTTTTAAAATAATTTTGAATTATGCACAAGAAATAAATAAAGTAGTGGAATGAATGCTGTCTAGGATGGACCTTTCAGACAATCATCCAATAAAAAGAGGATAACAGAGTGGATAATATCCCACTTGTGTCTTTCCTTAATTTTTTATTTCTCCTCTATATATAAGATTATGAAGCTTTCCTAATGTCAGTTTGGCAACTTTTAGATGTACTAAATTCATTTAAACTCTGACAATCAGTGAAGAAATGAAATAGCACTGAACAATAGCAGCAGTCTGTGATGTTTACAAATACATTTACAGGAGGTCGTTCCTCCTGTGAACCCATTGTACATGCCAATTTGTTGCAATCTTCATTATAATGAAAAAGCATGGGTAACAATGAACTGCAAACCTTATTTAGAAAACTCATAACTTACAAACATCAAAAGACAACTGGGGTCATTGCTAAAGCAGATTTCCTGGTTGCCAATGAGTATTTTGCTACATTCATTAAATGGACTTTAAAAGGTTTTTAATTGCATTCTTTATTTTGGCTAACAACATGATTCTGATAATATTATGTTTGCAGCTATTAAGCTCCAAAGAGCATTATTTAGGTCCAGGAAAAATTGCCTACCAGCGCTATTGGAGGTCTAGACTAAGTGATCTTTCTGAAACTGTAAAACAGACTTCTTTCGAAGACTGGGTTGCTAAAATTTGCTCACTTTTGTTTATACTTACCTTGTTTCCTCCATGATATTAAGTGAGTATGAGTACTATCTCTGAGTTTGCAAAGCATATGTTACAGAAGAGACACAATACGGGAAAAAAATGCCCAAGTCAGGTGGAAAATGTCGGCTGGTGTGAATGCAATTTGGGCTTATTAAGCACACATTTTGCCAGTACTGAAGAATTTATACATTGTTCAAGCCTAGGAAAAGTTAATTCCCTGTTCTGAGTAATGAAATCGAACATTAACTGAATATACTGGAAACAGTTGATGTCATAGTCTCCAGTGTTTGCATGCAAATTTTCAGAGATTGCTCCAGTTTTAGACACAGGCCCAAGTTTCACTTTTCTGGAAATAGTTAATGCAAATGTGGGAAATTTATCTCTAGAGAGATAACATTTTTCTGTGTTTTATGTTTCTAGGTTCTTTTTCCTTGCTAATGAAAATTAGATAAATAGCTTTTTTTTTGAACTGATAATAGGGAATAACTTTCTTGATTAAACACTTTTAAGATTAGTTGGTGATACATCATCTTATTAGGATGAACGGATTAATCTATAGCAAAACCTATCAAAGACATGAATATTATTGTCTAACACAATCTAGAAATTGCCATCTGGCACCATTTTGAAATGGAACTTACATCTAGGTTCTTCATACTTAGTCTGGGCTAACTTGGAGAAGTCTGTCATTACCCAGTTTTCTATCTCCTTGTTAAATACTTTTCAGTATTTAAGGTATACTTGAGCCATAGGAAGAGCCTGTCTCTTTATGTATAGCAGGTATTTCCTCTCACTGAAATGAGAAAAAACAGAACCAGAACTCTTTGCAACAAGTTATTTTCTAAGGAAAAATAAATAAAAAGTCAAATATATCAATATAAGCCATCACAACATATACTTCAAGTAATTTGCTATTTTGAAAATCTTATAATATTTTTTTGTTGTTGTTTTAAATCACTAGAAAAGTGTTTTGGCCCTGGCTGAAAAGGAGTTAAATTTCCTCATGACCATCCTTATAGCTCTGTGCTCTGCATTGGTAGCTGGAAAGGTGTTGAAAACACTCCAGACTTTGTCTCCTGCTGGGCAGGGCTGGCACAGCACCAGCGCTGTCCTGCCCAACATTCCGCCCTCATCTGCAGGCTGGGGGTGGGAAAGATCTTGGGGGGGAACATAGCCAGGACAACTGACCAGAGGGCCATTCCACATGATGCCTACTCCTCAACACAAACTGAGAGAAATGAGGAGTCATGGCATTTGTTATCATGGTGTTTTCTTACAGAGCAACCATGACAAACGTGGAAACCCTGCCTCCTGAGCCAGACCTTCCCTGCTTTTGTTTTACTCTGCTTCCTCATGCTGCCTTTGCTTTTGCTTTTTTTTTTGATCCATAAGGATTTTTCTATCTTATTATTTATTTATTATCTGCCCTCCCACCTCTGCCCTGCTTAAAAGGGAGTGAGAGAGGCTCTGTGGGCACCTGGTATCCAAGCAAGGATAACCAATTACAAAAGAAAGCTTTCAGAGCAAAATTACAGAGTGGCTTATCATACCTAGGTTGAAAAAAAAAATAAAAGCAAAAATCCATCAGACCCTGCAGAGCTGTTTTGACAGCTGAGGCTTGAGAAAGTGCAAAGCATAAACTGCTACACTTTGCTTTTCATTTTCATACCAGGGCAGTTTACATTGAATTATTTTTTAAATATTTCACGCAAGTCAGAAAAAGGTATTGATCATCTTTAACTGATGACATGACCATGAAGTCATCAACAAATATTGCTGTCTAATTCTGAAGTACATGCAGATGTCTAAGATAATGGATTATAGTGCAGAAGCAATGATAGATAAGATTTTTTTAATGTGTTTATTTAGATGTTACAAAGCAATTTCTTCCTATCTCATTTTGGTGCAAGTTTAAAAGTTTAGACATCATTAATAAAATTTTGCTCCCAACTTATCTAGGGAACTTAAAGGTTGCACAAAGCTAGAAATTATTTTTTTCCTGTATCTGTGTATATGGATATCTTATAAACTTCATATGGCTCTAGTCCTGGAACTCTAAAGTAGCTTAATTGAAGTTATTCTCCCTCTCAGTAAATGCAGAAACATTGTGATTTTTAACAAGGCTAAAAAAAAAAAAAAAAAAACCAGAAAAACAACAGAATACAAATTTCTCCATCTAAATAGCGTTTCCCAGATTTAGGTGTGAATTTTCTTACATATATTTTATCCTAAAAATCTCATGGTCTCTAACAAAATTTAACGCCATCTACAATGACATTTTTACTCCTGCTGCTTACTGTGGTTGGTGAGGAAGGTTAAAGAACTGTCATTACAAGAAAAGAAAGTTCTGTATTTATTAGCATTTTATGCTGAAAATTGTAATGCTAATGCACAGCCCAGCATATTTCCAGCAAAATTTCAGTGACTCAAAACTCCCATTTTCACTCCTGGAAAGGTTATGGAAAATTTATCAAAAGGTATTTTTGAGCATCCTGACAAGCAGAAACAAGACTAGTAGAAAACTAAAGTAGAAAATCCACTGTCTTTAACAAGGGCCTCCTTAGGAATGCATCATAAAAAATAATTTGGTCTGACTGACTTAGCAGGGAGTTCGCACCAAATCTCCATGCCTGACAACATCAACGATGGTCCCTTTGGACTCATGTTCATTCTTCTGGAAGAATATAGTATGTTGCACAGGCCAATCACACAGCCACTGCTTCTTGTCCATGTCGGTGGTGATCTGAGTGACAGTGGGTGACATATTGTGCATCCATGGGGACAGAAGAATTCTCACACAGGAGCTGCTGAGAACCTTTCCTAGGAGTGTCTCTATTAAAAAAAAAAAAAATAAATCAATATAATGGGATTATATTGATTAGGTTAATGACAGAGCTGATGAGTTGCAGCCTCCTTCAGGAGGTCATTCAGGGGGGCAGAGTACTGCTTAACTAAAATTATTCAGCAATCTAGAATTAGCAGGAGCCTTTTCTTTTTCTCATCCTTTTTTTCTTTTATTTCCTTTTTTATTTTTTTCTCATTACAGCACAAACCTGTGTGATGGAGCTGATAACTGATGATGATAGTTACAATAATGGTTGCTTGATTTTTTTTCTGATGCTGCTATTCACTACTCCTATGTGCTGAAGGTATACAGTATGCACTAAGAGTTCATCAGGAATTTCTGAGATGAACAATTGCTTTTATTCATCTGAAAATATCTTTCATCTTGATTTCTGATTCCAGCTCTATCCTGCAGAGAACTTCAAATAGAAAAGGAAATTTCATGTCTGGGTTATTTTTAAAACAAGGCTTTAAAATAATTGACATTTGAGAAACAAGGGAAAACTCTTCTATGTGTTTTACATCCCTGTATTAATCTATGTCATTAGTGATGAATCAAAAGAATTCTAACAAGAGAGTAATGATGTTCTGCATATTACAGCAGGATCTACATATGGTTTTTATAATGGGACAACATAAAATAAAGCAGTTGTCCAGAAAATAAACAATAAATTACACATTAAAAATTGCTTTAATGACTGACACTGTGAAGCACAATGCTGAGCATTCTGAACCCCAGACTCAGGGTTAGGATCAGAGATCTAGTTCTTGTCTCTCATAAGCCAGGACATAAGTCATGGACACAGGAACCTGCAGAGGTATTGATTTTCAAATCATGCATCAGATTCCACCATCAACCACAACTGGCTGATTAGTCATTGGTCTCTACACAGATTGTCTACTTGCACATAAGGTGTTTATTTTCTATTTCAATGTTTAATAATAGACAATACAGGATAGAAAATACAAGACTACTGTGTATTTACCAAGTAATCATGTATCATAAAATATTTTAAGTTAAAATATAGTATGTTGAGTTGACCTTGAAATGAAGAACAGCAGAGGAGAGATAGGGTCATTTTTACTTTACACAAAAAGGGAAATGAACTTCAGGTCATTCCTACTTTATTGGCCACTAGCTGTTATCCTGGAGGTGTTGTGCTTGAGAGATTTTATCAACAATACTTTGTGACTATTACTGGGCAATCCAGAGAACCACATTAACATTGGCCTCAGAGGAATTTTTCCACTTCATCCCAGCCAGAGGCTAAATAGCTATAAAAGAAGTTATGGAAGAAAACTAATTAGAAAAAGGAAAGGATGACGAAATTGAGTATAAAAAATAAAAAAAAAAAAATTCTATTATTTTCAAAGTTGTAATGGTATATGTCCTTGTGTGTATTTCTACCTTCTTTCCTCTGATGCCCCATGACATTCTCACATTTTGAGTTACATTGCCTATTCAATCAGACAGCAAGCTTGGAGGAATATTATGTTATCAACATTTTTTAAAGAGTGAAATCCTATAACATAACTTTTTCATGATGGTCATTACTTTATTACTTCATTAGAATTAAAAAAATTGAGACATACGGTATATACATGCATTAAGGATGCCCAGGTGTCATAAAACATAGGATTCAAAATATATGTGACTAGAATCTGTCCTGTTTAGATATGGTAGATAGGATGTTCTATGATAGTTTGTGTCTTCATGGAAGGTATTTCACACATCTTCTTTCCCTGAAAATTAGATTGTGGAAAAAACTGATTGATTTTAGTTTTGTTAGGAGGTCTTTTGGGGTCTATAATTTATTTGTTTGGTTTGGGGATATTTTTGTCTGTTTGTGAAACAGGGATTTTTTTATTTTTTTATTTTTTTTCTTTTGGTTTTGGCTTTGTTAATTCATTTTGGGGGGGCTTTTTAAATTTTATTTTCATTTTTATTTTGAAGAACGGATGTCACTACAGATTTCAGCAGCTTTCCAGGACCTTCTGGTAGATTCCTTTATCACAGAGGACTAGACAGGATTCCACAACCAATTCAACATAGTTCATGTTTTCTGATTAGCCTACATAGTTTCTCTTGGATGCAATTATGTTAAACATATGTAGTTCAGGAAACCACAGAATAACTAATCATCTAAGTCTGTCTTTATATTCAAACAAAAAAAAAAAACACTTTTAGGAGGCAATTCATTTGACTTGTTCTATAAGTTTGTGTGTAGATGAGGCAATTTTTTTCCCCTGAGTATGAGTGCTTACTGCCATTCATTAGTTAATATGGGTCATACTGTTTTGGAGTATTTTGAGGAACTGAATTGATGATTTCATTGCTGTAGATGTCTATATTTGATCATGTGTACCCAGTCCTTGAAGACTAAATAATTTCAACATATTTTCTCAGGGAGAAAAGCAATGAACAGAAAACTGCATGAACTTTCCTGTGATTTTTAGGTAGGTACACCTTCAAAACTCGTATCCTCTACTTTTGCTTGTGCTTTTAAAAGTATTTTCTTTCATCTATAAGCTGCTCAAATTGGAACTAATTTCCAAAGTTCTCTAGAGTGCAGAACCTGTCACTTATGAAAAGGGCTTAGTACAGCTGTTAAGACACTGCTGAGATGCACTGAACATTATCTTGGTGGGCTGAGCAAAATGGTGAATCCCTGTTGTCTTTGGAACTTGCTCCTCTGACAGCTGCTGGAGAAATCTACATGTCTTGAGGGTGAGACAAATATTTAATTTATTTTTTTATGAATAGTGTTTCTTGGTTAACTAGACTTTGTTCAAATAACTGTTACTGAGTTTTCCAATGATGCATCTAAAAGACATTTCTAGGAGGAACACTTGTCTTATTTGCTATTGGTAGTGAGAGTGGCATATGTGGTTTATACATTTCAAATTGTTTTTTAAAGCAAACTGTTTAGCTGATGTGCAAGTCTGTACTATAAAAGTGCATAAAGTAACATTTTCAATTTTCCTAAAATTCTCTTATTCATTTGCTGTCTGCTGTGATAAAACTCAAGGTATTAGATGCTTAATAAAATGACTGGCAGGCAATATAATGCAAGCTGCTAGTAGCTGTGCTAGTTCTGTACTGCACACTTCAGTTCAGCCTAAACCCTATATCTGTGGAGAATGATAATTAAAGAAGAATAAATATGAGATATTTAAAAGGCCAGTTCACTGTCATTGATCAGACATACTGCTGTACATTATTTATTTTTAATTCTTCCCCTTCCCCAAAAGTTCCTCTTCACTTTCTGTGTAATATATTATGTTAACTTTGAGTACCCAGTGCTAAGAAGTGATTAATTTCCTAAAGTTCAAACTGTGATGTTTACGTCCCTTCCTCAGCTGTCTGTAGGGTTGCATTTAAATGACATATTTGTAGTTTATACATTTTATTTCATAAATAAGTCCTTCTGCTGTATCTACATATGTATGTGATATTTTTAAAAGAGAGAAAAGCTATTAAAAAAAATTAATGAAAATATGAAAATCCCTTTTATGGGTTTTTTTTTTTTTTTTTCAATTGAAGATAAAATTATAAGCTTTACAGCATAATACTTTTCTTTAAAACTTAATTAAAAATCAAAGACTTGGTAAGAGTTATACAGTGGCCAGGGAAGTATCATGTGTCTAAGATAAAACAAAATTCCATGTAAATGTTTCTGAGTATATAGACACAGGTGTCTTTGTATGTACAGATAATTGGTGAAAATGCTTGACCCTGTGGACTGTTACACCAGCTGGATGCAGACTACCAAAATCTGAAAATACATAGGAAAGAAACTTTCTTTCTTTTTAAATCTCTTTTATTTTTAAAAACAAAATTAAAAAAAAAAAATAAAATTGTTCCTCCACAAAGAAACATTGTGAGAACTTTAGTGGTTTTGTGAAAACCCTGTATTGAGATTTAAACATTGTTTCTCAACCACTTTAGTCTGGTAGAAGATCACATCAAAACTAAGGGAACCAGCTCACAGAAATACCAGACGACTCCTGTATCTTACCTAAAACTGGAGGTGAACAAAGGAACTTTTGAATTACAAGTCCCTGCCATCTCAGTGCTGAGAAGAGAACAGGTCTAACAGTTTTTTCTTTCCATTCCCTGTTGGGCCATTGCTCTATTTTCCCATAGTTGACTTTCCCATGATCTAATCAGAAGAAGTAAGTGGAAAAGAAAAAAATGGTAGCTGCTTCTGTATACCATTGGATGATTTCTTTCAAACAGTCCACATTTCTATTCCCCATCCAAAAAAAAAAAAAAAAAAAGAAAAAAGGCGCAGCACAGTAATTTTTTGCTACATAATCTCATAAAAAATATGCTGAGTTCACACTGGATAGAGGAATTATAAAACTGTACTGTACCATTTTGTTGATGGATCTGTATGCAATTTTCAGAAGCAGACAATTTAGTATCACATCTGTAATCTATATGTGTATATTTAGAGAAAAAAACCTGAGCTTTATTTTTTCTCCAAAGAAAAGAATGTTTCTAAACCTGACTTTTCTAGTGATATGAAATTTTGAAATCTATTAAAAAGCCACTCTATGAAATAAGTAATTTTATTTAGTGTCCATAACCTTTTTTCAGACTGCTGTGATGAATTTCTCACTGTGATAAACACTCAGATGCATTTATGATGCCCAGAGTAAGTGATATCATCATGTAGCTCATACCAATCAAATATTATTTAAGGTATAATAAATCAGAATAAAATTACCTGTCTGGTATTCAAAGGTTATGAGCAATAGAATTGTAGTACAAAGTCATTGATAAAAGGAGAAAATCAGTACTGCAATCATGCTGCAATTACCCAGTGCTAGACTTCTTATATATGAAAAATGGGTTGTAACAGTTTAATGAAACAGTGATAATAATTGTAAGCTCATATATTCAGATTTGACTTTTTTAGGAGGGCAAAGGAACGAAATTAACAAGTGATGAGAAGCCACCTTATGTTACTGTATCAGAAAAGATCTGTCATGATGTCTAAATCCATATGATTTAATCAGAATAAAAACATCAGTATGCAAAATATAGTAAAAATGACTCCATTCTTTTCTTTCTTCATGACAGCTTGAGAATTACTAGTACTATTTAAACATAGGCAACAGACAGAGGAATTTCTGATCAGAATCAGTTAACTCCTTTATAAGGTTTCTGATCTGAACCACCCTTCAGAAGAGTTTCTCCCTTTTTTCAACATACTGTTTCTCCTTCTATCTTTCTCTCTGTCCTTTCTTATTTTTCCCTTTTTCTTCCTGTTCCTCTCCCACTTCCTCCCGAGATAATTTAAAGCACCAAGAGGACTTCTAAATTACACTTAGAGCAGCATATTTTTACTATTCCCATTTTCATGCAGAATTAGAAAGTGTGTGTTTAGATTAATAGCATTAATCAGAGTAAAATACTTCACAAAACACAAATGTATTCTTCACGCAAATAAAAGAGGTAAGTACCTCTGGTTACCATGATAAAATCAGTGAAAATTTAGCTCTCTCTCTCCAGCACAAAGTATCTTTTTGATGAATCATGAGTCTCTTTGGTTGTGTGGAGAGTTGGACAAAAACCAAACAAAATGCTGATGGTTCATTTTTTCCTATCTCCCTGAAGTATAAGATAGGGCAAAATTCATTACTCCAAGATACTCTAATCTGTACCTTTATCTGAAATGTGTAAACTAATATCCATGAAGAATCTGCAAATTAGTTCATCAGAAGTCTAGAGACCTATTTTGTGGGAACTCCCAAAAACGATTTTTGAAGTCATAAAAGCCTTTAAATGTAATGTAAATTTATTGTAAATGCTTTCTGGTTGATCTTGCAGTCTTTTGGCAGGCAAATCTCTCCTTGATGCCAATGGGAGTTTTGCCATTATCAGAATTTCAAAGATGAAATCTTCTACAAACAACCTAGTAGTGTAAAACATTACCTTTTATTATCTCCAAGAGGACTATATTCCTTATAAACTTAATAATAGTGAATAAATTTGTTCTTGTCTTGTGGCTCTGAGAAAAGTAATGTAAATATAAGAACATATCTAAATCTTACTTATTTTTTATAAGTAAGGAATTAAGTGCAATTTTTGTGCCTTGCTGACTTGCTGTCTGCCACATGCCTGCCCAGCTGTCTGCCAGCACGTGGGCGCATTTGATTCTGTGGGAACAGTGGCTCTGTACCTATCTGATTGGGAATGCGGAATATCATGAAGGTAACTTGGATAATTTAACTTGTTAATAAAACAACTAATTTTCTTTGTATTAGGATAATACAACTTAAGTTAATTAAGGCCTTAAGTTAGACAGGGTAGGTTTAGTTAGGTATTATGAAGAAATGCTTAACTGTAACAGTGAGCCACTGCAATATTGGCCAGAACTGTTGTTGCTTCCCCATTCCCGGAGGTGTTCTAGGCTGGGTGTTTTTGAGTAAACCTGGTCTAGCAAAAGGGTTCCTGCAGGAGGCAGGGGCTTTAGAAACACATGGTCCTTTAAGTCCCTTCTAAACTAAACCATTTTTTGATTTTTGTCTCATATAAAAACTTGCCTAAAACCTTATCCTAAGCAGTATTTTCAAACCAATGAGGCACAGAAAAACAACCATTGTCCTATTATTGTCTATTCAGCCTAGATGCAATAAAAATTATTTTTTTTATTCAGTGTTAATAGAGCTATGCTTGTTGAATGACAAGACACCAAACTGGGTAAAAAGCTTGCCAATGTAGTGTATAATGATAAACATTTGAAGTACTCACAGTAACCATCCTATTGCACAGCAATCTCCCTGTGCCTCATTTCCTAGTCACTTCAAATACTATCATGCAGGATACTTCTCCACAAAACCTCATTTCCCAGTGCTGTGTAGCTGCTGTGAAATGAGCCACTTCCCCTCAAAAACGAGTGGAAGGTTGTCAGAAAGCACTTAGATACCTACCAGTGCTGTACATACTGTAATAAAAAAAGGCAATGCTCTTATTGCAACCCAGCCTTTACAAACAGCAAAAGTACAGCCTTCTGAACTGTGCTCTGGTCAGTCCTATAACTCACTGAGGATGGCTGGACCAGATCAGTCCTTGCAAAGTAAATTCCAAGAGGAAACCAAATGTATTAGAAAATATTCTATTGTCTCAAAAGATGTTTCTTCCTAGACCAGCTCAAAATAAAAATTCTATTTTGGTTATGACATAGCAAGATTTTTTTCTTCTGGGTAATATGCAGGAGGAAAAAAAAAAATATCCAAACACTAAAAGCAACAGTTACTCAGAGGGGAATATTAAGGATATCTATCATAATGTATGTCTGAATGTCTCAGCACTCTGCCAAGTGCTATTGTTTGATGATTATATATTATCAATAATATTACAATTATGTTATATTGGACCAATTTTTACTCATATAAAAAAGTGAAAAATTTGTGCTGTTTTTTGCCCATTCCATCATTGTAATATGTTAATTCAGCATAATTTGAATTTGATAAATTTTATCCTGTCTGTGTTGCAGATAAAAATGTATGTATTACACACACTTGTATTAAATTACATTACTTCCACAAATTAGTAAGGTATTTTGACACTCTCTGTGGAAAACTTACATTGATTTTGTCTGTGATTTCAAATGTATTCTAAAAGTCAATGAGCAGTGAAAGGATAACACAAGTTATTTTAATCTCCAGAGGCCCTTCAATTGGTTGCTTCTTCCAGCTGACATCCTTGGTTGTTTAACACATAGGATGCTGAAACCAAAACATTGACCAAAACCTTTTCACATTACATAGTGGAACTATGATTCTGAGGTTGTCAGTTTCTTGGAATAAATCACTTCTCAAAGGCAACTGTTTGCTGTGATGGAGACAGAGGGCAATCTGACATCAGGGGTACTGTCAAACCCAGCAAAGTGGGTTTGTGTGTTTTGTGGCACTCTGAATGACGTGTCCTTCAGAACCACCACCAGGTCTGTTCTGATGCCTGCATAATTTGGAATTTTCCATTAAGATTTTATACTTGTAGTTTATGGCAGCATAAGAAAAACAAAGTATCAGGTATATTTTGGAAATTACAGTTTGGGTGCCAAGTTCAGGAAAAGGTGTTTTCTCAGCTCTGTCCAGAACACTGAAATACTTCCCACTGCTCTGTTAGTGTTCCATATCTACTGTTCCTTCCCATCACCCTACCTAAAAAACTCTCCCAGGTGAATATTAAGCTGTAAAATCTTCAGATTCTCTGACTTATGGCAATGCTTTTGGAACTGTTTACTATACAGTCTTAAGCTCTGATCCCAGAACTCTACAATGAATTCCATTATTTCTAAGATATATGGATTTATTTATATCTGTTCTAGCAAAAAATACTTGCTACAGCTTTTGCAAATATTTCTCAAGTTCTAGAAGGAATATCTTTATTGATTTTACTTTCTTCTAATGAGTATTCACAAGAAACTCAAGGAGCTTAAACTAGCCTACTTCAGCAGAAATTCAATTCCCAGCTGTAGAAAAGATGTTTTATCCATAAACCCCACAAGAGGCAAGATAGAAGTAAAAACAGTTGTTTTATTTTTTCATTTGTATTCAAATCCTATTTGTTTAAATTACATCATTGTAGTGCCTGATATTTTAACTTTCAATAAGCTTCTGTATATACAAATGTACTCATAAATATCTCCCTAAAAAAATCTGTCTCTGAATGTATGTATTTATGTACTAAGGTCTGTGTCCACTTGTGCATGGTTACACATACTGGTAAATTAATTTCAGTTTCTGTGTTTATACACCAATATGAACACAAATATTTTTACAGCTTGTTGAAAGCTGGTAATGTGTCTTTGGTAAAGGAATGCTAAAGACATGGATTTTCCTCATTTCTAATTTCTTAAAATCTATATTTAAATCTAGAAAGACTGTGAAGTCACCTTAGAAAATCTGCATTTCAGGAAAATAAATTTTCTGTCACCTAAGACAGGACCTAACATTTCTGTTCTTGTGCTCCATGAGGTTCCTCTCAGTTCATTTCTTTGGCCTGTTGAGGTTCCCCTGGATGACAGCACAGACTTGTGGCATATCAACCACTCCTCTGGGCATTGTTTGCTCAGGAAACTTATTAAGATGTGCTCTGCCCCATCATTCAAATCTTTAATGAAGATGTTAAGCAGCTTCGGACCCTCTACTGATTCTGGAGTACAGCATTAGTGACTGGTCTCTTTGTACCTCTGCCCACTGGACTGAGTCATTCAGTTTGTTTTCAACCTACCCTACTGTCTTCTCCTCCAGCCTGTACATCAACAGTCTCTATTGAGAAATTTTGTGACACAGTGTCCAAAGTTCTACCGACATCAAGGTAGACAATATCCACTTCTTTCCCCTCCTCTATCAAGTCTGAATCAACATGACTCAATCAACAGACTTGTTCAGTAATCTCTATACTTCAACATTTTTATTTAATTTTCAAAATACAGAAAGTTTTAATTCATAAACAGTGATTTCAAAATCCAACATTTGATCTTTTTTATCTCAAATATTATCCTGATCCTCATTCCATGTGTATAAATAGAAAAATATGAAGAATAATCTCTCTTCCCTCTACATCTTTATCTACCCTATTGGTTATTTGTATTGATTTACTGGGTTTAGTTGTTTGCTTGGGGTTTTTTTTGTTGCTTTATTTTCTTTTCTTGGTTGGGGAAGGAGGCTGGAGGCTACTTGCCTTTTCATGGCTATATGAAAGTTAAATGCATATATACAAATCTTAAAGGAAAGCTTCAGAGAAGCAATTACTCCTGCATTACTTATACAAAAACTTGCATGCATGACAGTAACTCTTCTTCACAGTTAAATGTCCAGATATTGTCAGATATTTCACATGATCTTTATTCCATTGGTCAAGAGTTTCAGAGCCTCACTCAAATGTTATGCCATGGGAGGTCAGGATCATGCAGGGAAAGACAATTTTTCTGCCAGTTAGTGCCAATCCTGTAGAGAGTCTTAATACTAGAGGAGAATCCTTGATTTGGTCTCTGAATTTCATGAGGAGATAATGGACCACCAGGGTGATGTGCTCATCATGACCTCTGCTGCTAAGCAGATGAGCTAACACGGCCTATAATACCTGGAGGCTTTTTTAGGTTGCTCTGTGCATGATTCAGGGCAGCAGCTTGAAGCTGGGTTCCACATCTCAGTGTAAACATCCTACTGCATTATCCTTTTTAAAATTTTTTAACAAATCTTTTAAGTTTGATAACTAAGTACTCAAAAGTTTTACATAAAAAATATGAAGCAGAAGACCGATACTAAATCTTCTGGTTTATATTTGCCAGATAATCAAAATGAAAATATTTCAGTAAATTCCAACTGTGCATCGCAATCTTCAAATTAAAATGGCAGTCACAGACTGGACCTAACAAGGATACGAGGATCCCATTGTCTGCCTTTTTATTATCTATCAAACAGATCACAACACAACACACTCCTAACACAGTGAATAAAAAATCAGGTTGTTGGAGAATGGCAATCCAAATAACCTATTCCCAGAAATCAGCAAAATAAACATTAAACATAAAGATGTTCTAAAGTACTTCCCCATTTTTAGCTCTCTAATGCATTTTTTCTCAAGAGGTATCTGCTATTCATGGTATGAATGGTGAAAAAAAATTTTTAGCATTAGTTAGTATTCACCTGTCCAGATATAATTTAATCCATTAGAATACCTTATGAATTCAGGAAAATTAATTATTTTTAGGAGCAGTTAATTTCATCGCTAAATATATTTGTAAAATATGACAAATTAATTGCATCCCATTACTTTGTGTTGACTATAGAAATAGTCAGGAAAAAATGTTTGTATTGAAAATATCTAAACTCAGTTTATATGTAGGGGAAAGGATATCCTGGATATATGGGAAATAATATCAAACAGAAATTTATACCTTGGACCTCAATATGTCTCTAGATATATCTGCTATTTGAAAAATTTATGCAAATTTTGTCTTTTTTTCTCTTCATCAAAAAGCAAAGAAAGTAAACCAGAACTGAATAGGGCATTTTGGAATGTAAACTTGTTCTTCCTGACTGTGTCAAGAAAAAAAACAAACTGCTCAGTTTGAAAAGTCTAACTAAAATAAGGAGAAAAATAGTTTATCATTTTAATAATGTCACATAATTAATTAGTAACCA
This sequence comes from Parus major, assembly GCF_001522545.3. NCBI lineage: Eukaryota > Metazoa > Chordata > Aves > Passeriformes > Paridae > Parus > Parus major. The sequence goes on along the minus strand of NC_031768.1, from coordinate 57,211,666 downwards.
CTGAGCTACAAATTCTGGATCAGTATCAGTAATGCAACTGAGAAACCACAGCTTTAGATTCTTTCAAATCATTGATAAGCATGGAGATATTTATAAACACTCTTCTTTAACCAAAATCCCCTAAAATTTCATCCTCCCTCTGCAATTCCTCAAATCCTGGTCTGGAGGTCACCAGCACCCCTCTCCAGCAGTGGAGATTCAGTGATTGCTCCTCCTCCAGCTCTGGGAGGAAACCCCCCACAAGATCTCTGCATCCAGCAGTTGGGTGCCTGGGTGCTGATCTTACACTAACACCCAAACCCCAGGTGCGCTTTGGGGCAAGTATGCTGGGTGGCTTGGGCTGAGGTTGGGGTGCTGCAGGGCCACTGTGTCAGGCACACGTCCAGTGCAGTTGTTGGGGCTTCTTCTCAGTCTGTCTCACCTGCAATGAATTTTCATGGTGGCTTTTGTTAGGATTATTTTTAATTTTAAATTTTAACTTTTTTTTTTTTTAAAAAACTTTCTTTGCTACAGAAGTGTGTGAAAATTCACGGGTAGTTTTAACCTAGCTGATCACTGTCTTCACTCCTTAGGATGACATTTGGGGGTGAGGAGTCTTCTTCCTCTTAAACACTGTTTTTTGGACAAACATCATTCAGTTTTGTCTATTCAATACACACAAACACCATGTGCACTCAATATTCTTGTCTTAACATATGGTGTTATCCAAGCTATTGGCCAAGAATATATGTGCAGTCCCACACTGATTTCATGCACTAATCATTTTTTTTACAAGAAAGTTGAATAGGTTTTGCAGAAAACTCGGTCTCCTGGGCACCAGAATGTCTGTAATGTGCTTTTTGGATCAGTCCCTCTAAGAATGAACGCTCAAGTATCATTAATTTCTGTATTTTAGAGATCTGGTTAGGTATGCTCCCCAGCTTGCTTTCTGGTCATGTGGAGATCTCTCAGAAGACTCGATTTTCTTTATGAATTTGGATACCTCCAAGGTTGGTGACATTTGCAGCCAAATTTAATTTTTAATGATAATTTTGTAATTAGGAAGTTAGGCCTTGACTGAGACTTGACTGTATTTAGGACCCTAATTCTCAATGAAATCTTCCCTACATGCTTTATTTGGGTTTAAAATTAGCTGATACTGATTTATAGTGGTGAGCTCTGACTCTTTCTCTAAAGGACAACTGCAATAGGCAGGGCAGGACATCCCTGAGAGAGTGTCATTTGGGATGGATACCTCTACCTACCTGACAAAACCTGCTTCACCCACATAACAATTAGCTGTCCTAGTCAGAAAGGAGGCAGAGCTCTGATAAATCAACTCTCCTCAGCCACAAATTGAACCTTAACCAACACTACTTGTGGTTTCAGTGAGGGCATGCATTTTCATTGTGAAAATAATAACATAGGAAACGGTTTTAACAAGACAAAACTAAGCCTTTCTGTATCGGTTGCACAAATATTCCACTTCAAGAAGTGTCTCTCTGTCTCATTTTTAAGAAGGTTATCTCTTGTCTCCTAAGATACTGCCAGTAGTCAGAATGACTGAAACTATGACACAGGGAAAAGGCAGTTTATTCTCATCTTGTATAGAATCCATATGCTTTTGATGGGGCTACTGTGCAGAATTTCTTCAGCCTTTTTCTTCAGATTCCATTTCGGAAAGTTATAAAAGTTTTTGGTTATAATATTATAATTATTTTTTAGGAAAAACATATTCTTTTAAGTTTTAAATTGGCAAGTAATTACATATTTACATTGTATTTTTGACCTTTTATTTATGAATGCATGCTTATCCAATCTGTTATTATCATCTAGTAATTTCAAATTTTAAATATTGTTATTAGACAGAATCAGAAAAACTCATATAGACCTCTTTTCTCTTTGAAAACATTTCAAACAAAAATCAAACTGCTTTCCAAAATCACAACAAGCTAAGCAACATTTTATTTTGGCACAAAATATATATATGCATAAAAGTAGGATGTTCAATACTTTTGACATGTTCTAATCTGCCACTTTAAAAGGACTGATTTCTCAAAGGTAAATAAAATATTCAGCTAGAATTTTAGACAGCATTTTCTCCTTTTCCATGGAAGTGAAAATGGCTACACTCTCTAATACTTTCAGTTATTTCCAAAAAAGCATAACCAAATGAGAGTATAGAGATAATAATATTTGCTGGTCAATGAAGATTGGAATTAAAAAAAATTAAATAAAAGAGGAAGGAATGGAAGGGAATTAATTTTGAAACTAAATCTACATCTAACCTAGTTTGTTTCTGGAGGGTAATTTCTGCCTTCCAATCTTACTTTTAGTTCAGCTTTGACTTACTTCTTGCATTATCAGTATATATAGTCACTTTGTTCCATAGGGATGCTGTGCAATGCTTCATTGCACGACTTCTCTGCATATTACAGTCAGTAGAAATTTGGACTTCAGTGCCTACTTGGACACCTTTTGAACTTCCCCTAGAGCATCTAAGGCATATGTGCTGGTGTTTATGGCATAGGGATTAAAAGGGATTCATGATCTTCTGTGTAGAAATTTTTAAGGTAGTGGGATATGCTAGATCACAGAAAAGAGCATTAGATATTTATATGTGAATAACTTAGTCAAGACTCCAGTTCAGTGGAGTAAAAGGATCAATTCACTTTATGCTGCAGCAAACATGCTCTTTTAGAGATGTCCTGGGGTGAATTTACGATGCTTGTATCCCCAATCACCTGCTCTGTTTATGCTGGATGTTAAGTTCTGCACCTCTAAGACTGGTTCTGAGAGTGAAGGGGGGAAGAAGAAGCCGCAGTTTGTTTTCAGAAGCGGCACTCACTGCCCCGCACGCTGCTCTGGCCTGTGCTGTCTGCAGCACGGACAGACAGAGGGACAGAGCTCTCCTGTGCTGTCAGTTTTTAGCCAGCTGAGGCACAGAAGTTCCCCAGACTGAGGCTTTTCTTTTCCTTGGAACTGTTCAAACTGCTCTGGACTGAAATCCCAGACAAAGCCCAGGAGCTCAGGCCTGTGGCCCACGGGGGCTGGGCCTCGGCACTTTCCAGTGCTGGAGGGACTGATAAGGGACTGTATTGTCTTTCTGTTAAAGGGCAAATACAGTTGGAAAGAACTAAAACTCAGGAGAAACTGGGTGTAGTGATAAAATAAAAATCTAGGCAATAACTAGGCTCAGAACTGAGGTTAAAGGTCAAGAAATCAGAAACTATATTGGAATGAAAATATGTAGGTTAAGTGCTGGGTGGTAGTCCAGTAGCCAGATGTGAGAAACTGGAAAAGAAGTAAAACTAAACCAAAGGAAATAAGAGACTGATCAGAGTTAAGGCAACAAGAAGTTTAGTCAGAAATTCAGTTATGTGGCATATTGAACAGGAACATCAGCTGAAGAGTATGGTACATATAAAAATACTGTGATCAATCACTGGTTTAGATGTAAAAAAAATGAGGGCTTCTTTGTAAATTTGACCTCATGAAAAAAGCGTAAGTATGCAAGAGTTTGAAACAACCAGAAGAGAAACTATGGGAAAGCAGAGATTTATAAAATATTTGACCAGTTTTGGTGATTATGGTAGTCAGACTTCCTCTTGGTACTTAAATATCTAGACTTTCAGGTACCTAGGTCTGGCAGGTTATTATTCAATTTGAAAAGTAATATTTTCCAATTACAGGAAGAAAAATAATCACTCATTCTCAAAAGTGTGTTCAAGTACACAAAAGTATACCTTTGAAATCTCAGTTTTGTGGTTAACTTGGTATTAAAACTCAAAAATACTTTAAAAATTATTATTTGTCAATTTAGTAAGTACTTAATTCCAAAAGTAAGATATTTGCACTGTTCACATTTTCTTGGAAAAATAATTGCTTATCATCTACACAGAACTGCAGAATATGTATTATGGTTTCATAGTTATTTTGACAGACACATCTGATAATCTAGTGACTAGCTATTGTAAAGCCAAATTATAACTATTACATCATAACTCTTGTTTTTTTTCTTTTCCTATATGCAGCATTTAGGAAAAAAAAATGAGTATTGAACTTAGAACAGATTTATCGTCACAAAGATCATCTACCAATTGTTCTTCCCTGTCCTTATTAAAATGCATGCTGATAATTCTCTTTCGCAGCAATAATAAACATAAATAATACGGGAAGAGAACTTTTTCATTCTTGCATATTCATTTTGCTACTGATATGGTTATTACCTACTTAGTAATTCACTAATGAATCTTGAAGAAAATGAAATAGCATAAAATGGAAAAGTTGCTTTGTTCAAGCTGTACAAGTGCCTTTCTAGTGTTTTAAAGATGATATGAAAAAGTCTTATAGGATATATAACATCATAAATAGTTACACAATAGTTATGATCTGTGCCTGAAGGCAAGGGTAGTTCAGATTCTTGCTAATAGATCCCTTAGAGTGGATTAGAGCAAAATGACACTGAATAATAAGTGTTCATATATATATGTGTGTGTAGGGTTTATTTTAGAACAATTTTGTCACAATGGAAGGCAGTTTGCAGCCACTTTGGTTATAATATATAGCAATTTAAAACATGAAGCTATAAAAATATCACTAAAGTAAATATATAAGGAAAAGAAAAAAAGAGAAAGAAATTAGAAGAGTAGAAAGATCCATCTGTGGATACAGTGACAAGATTTGATTGTTTCAGTTTCAATGCCCATTGGTGGAAATGATGGTCTCAGTCTTGATCCGTCACAGGTGAGGGAAGCCTGTGAAACACAAAGTTCAGTGGGCTAATACAAACTCTTAGGTTTACATGGGAATGCCCAGGCTATCTCCCCTAGGGGCAGAGGTTTACACTGCCTGAAGTAACACTGTGGATCTGTTGCAACACATGCAGTCCTCTGGTGGAAGGCCCCAGAAATTAATCTGGGAACATTTCAGGGATCATTGGTGGTTTAGAATAACTTCTATGACATGGCAGCAGCCTCAGTGTAGTTGAGCTGGTTGTGTCACATCTGCAGGGATGAAAACCCACTGACCTGTGTGTAAATGCCCCAGTACTTCCCCAGAGGGGGAATCTTCACACCTGAACCAGTTGTGTAAGGGCATAAAAAGCATTATCCCCTCTCACAGGACCTGCTTCTTATCAGCCTCTTCCTTTATCTGGCTCAAACCCCATCTTGTTGCTGAACAAAGGTTGGCTTTTCATGACCATCTGGTGCTCACACCCTCTGCACCTGGGCTGTTACTTTACACATTGTCAGCAAATGGACGATTTTTTGAGTCATTAATCATTAACAGTTCAGTCTCTCACAACAACTCACCAAGTTAGTCATTATATAAATAGTTAGATTGGTGTCACACAGGGCAATGCCTAGGAGGAAGATGGAATCAGGTAGCTTCACAGATTGTCACTGGACTTAATATTTTTGAAACAGGGCCAGAATGCTTTTGGTCCTCACTTTACATTTTCCTTCACTACAATTTCTTTGTCAGGCCCAAGAGATAAAAACTCATCTTCTTTCTAACTAATCAGATTCTATTAATGCAATCAGGCCCTTTTCCCCATAAATATTATCTTAGAAAGAATTCTTCCACAATGCAGTGCTATTTCTGTGATTTGCTGTGTGCAATCCACATGTTCTACTGGTCTTGAGAGTCCTGAGATCAAATTGGCTTACATATTTGGTTAATTTCTAAAATGTAAGGCCAATCTCTTATCACAATTTATTAATCAAATATACCATTGAATAGAAAATTAAATGTACTCCTGGGATGACAAAATTTTATTCTTCTACAGCTTCTGGAACTTATACTATTTTAATGGTATTTACCTGAGTATAGACAAGTTCATATCAGGCAGTATTTATCTCCCAAAAAAAGACTTTTTTCTTGTGAAATACAATTAATACATCTGAAAATTACACAAGAGTCTGTAAACCTGAAGAGGGAAGACACTTGACAAGAAAACAACTTAATTACATATCAAAACTAATTAAGATACACCCGTCAAGATTTTTGGGATTTTTTTTTTATAAGAAATTTGGTGCTATGGGCTTATTCCACTGTGGCAGCTGTCTGTAATGCTGCTGTGTTTCCCAAGTGAAATGCTGGGAACAAGTTGCTCAGGGAGTGATAAAATCATCCCAGACACAAGAGATTACTTTTAGATAATTACCCTGCAGACTCATTTGCTTATACTCTGAAATGATCTGTTTGAGGAGTTTTTATTGGTTGGTTGTAGGGTGGTGGGGTTTTTTGTTTGCTTTTTTTTGTGGGTGTTTTTGTGGGTTTTATAGTTTTTGGGGTTTGTTTTGTTTTGGTTTTTTTTGTTTTGTTTTGTTTTGTTTGTTTGTTTGTTTGTTTTTTGTTTAATTCACTGTTACAAATAAGATTTACATTATGATTTACAGTTGGGGAAAGTTTTGACTAATTTCTTTACTTTGTTCAGGACCATGAATTGAAATTGTTCTTTATAGTTGCTTCTTTCAAAGCATTTCTCTGTCACCACAAAGGATTCTGTACTGTGGTGATGCACAGGTGAGTCTGAATGAATGCCCTTTTCAAACAGCAATTAGGTATTCTTTTTTTTTTATAGTCATAGATTCATTTAGGTAGGAAAAGACCAATTAAGATCATTAACTTAAGATCTATTAAATTAGCACTGTCAAATCCACCACTAAACCATGTCTCTAAGCACCATATCTTCACACATTTTAAATGTCTCAGGGGATGGAGACTTAAGCACCTCCTGTTCCAGTGCATCATAACCCTTACAGGTATGAAATGTTTCCTAATATCCAATCTAAATGAACCCCTATCACAACTTGAGGCTATTTCCACTTGTAGTATTGTGTGGGAGAAGAGATTGACTCTCACTGCAGTCTCCTTTCAGTAGGTATGGAGATCCACAAGGTCTCTCCCTAAGCCTCCACTTCTCCATGCTAAACAATCCCAACTTGCTCAGTAGCTCCACATCAGATTTGTACTGCAGACCTTTCATCAGCTCCATTGCCTGTCTCTGGATGTGCTCCAGCACCTCAATGCCTTTCTTGTTATGAGGGGCCCAGAACCAGGCACAGGATTTGAACTGCAGCCTCACCAGTACCGAGTGCAGAACTTAATCTCTTCCTTAGTCCTGCTGGCCTCATTATTTCTTATACATCTCAACTTCTGATATTACTCACAAGTCGTATAAGCTAAGGTGCCAAGAATAAAACATGGTCTTTATATCATGAGTTACTAGTTCTTAACAATTTTGTTTATTTATTCATTAATACAGTGTTTTGATTTTTCTCTGTGTTCCAGTAAAATTGCGTCACCTTTTCACACAGTAGATACCTTAAGTGTTTTATCAAAGCAATACTGTTGCCATGACACAACAAACATTCAAGCTGTGCAAGGGAATGGGAAAAGTCACAGATGCTTTTGAAGCATAGTGACTTTCAAACTCTGTTGTTTGCTTCATTCAGAGAAGAGTCAGAACATGCTGCTGGCTGGTAGAGATATGTGTGATGAATCCCCTGGTCCCTGCTTCAGCTTCTTGACACATGCAGCTTCTGCTGATAGAGGCCCCTAAAAAGAGATTCCTCAAAATGTACTCAAGTATTTCCACTAAATAAAACAACCAATTGGATGTACTCTTATATCTTCAAGTATATCAAGCCTGCAGAAATATTGTTTCCTGGAATGTGATAACAAGTGGAATACCTAGAGTTCAGTTCTGTTGCATAAAGGAAGAGAAGGATCCATTCTCTAGGAAAAACTTCCCAGTCTGCTGTTCCAGAATAGGCTCCCATAGATCCTGCTGTCATATCTATCAGCACATGCACGTTATTTTCATTTTACAAGGTATGGCAATAGTTGTCTAGTCAAGCAATTCAGTTCATCCTCTAGTAAAAGTAATGAATGGAGTTTAGAAAGCTAAAAACAGGCATTTAGTTTATTGGTTTGGGGAGATGTTTCATGTTATGCAACATTAAAAACTCAATTCAGAGCAGTAACTGGAGGAAAGTTTACAAATTGTTGAAGTAAGCAAAAAGCAAAGAGGCAAGAAGTCAGGAAACTTTTATTCTCTTATTTTTCCGTATTGTATAAACCCTCACAGCAAGGGAAAGAGATGAAGAATATGTAAACCTGATGAAGAATATGTAACACTCCATGTAGAATGAAGCACTCTTTTTTCCTGTATTTACTTCATACATATTTTCATCCTAAAAATCATCTCTGATGCCACTAAACATAATGTCCTTGTGCATTATAATGCATGGGCCAAAATTGGTGGTTCTTAATTGAGTGGAACTACCACTGAAAGCAGCAGGATTTCATTTCATTAAGGACTGCAAAATATGTCCCCCTGTGTGCACTTCTTTGTTCATGGTTAGTCACACACTAAGTCATGCAAAAGCTCTTTTAAATAACATATTCGGATGGTGACATAATTGGTTGAAGCAATCAATACCTTGCTTGATTCCTGAAGGTGAGACTTCCCAAAAGAGACCACTGTCATGCCTATTCTGAAATATAAAACCTTTAGAATACTTTTCAATAGATAATTAATATTAATATTATTACTTTCATTCAAATAAATAGAAAATAAGATACAATTTTGATACTTTTGTGAGACTGTCAGAATTCTTAAAGTATTAAAAGTACATAATAACTCATGCCTTACTTTTAGTGTAAGCCAACAAAAATTTTAAACTCCTTAAATAAGCTAGATACTGACAACACAGAAAAGTTGCACCTAGAACCTTGCAAAATATAGATAAATGTTCAACAAGTAGGCAGACAATTTTTATGAAGGGACTTTTTTTTTTTTTGGTGGTCAATTCAGCAGGGAAAGAGAGTGGAACAATCTGAAAAAAGTGGCTGAGAAGGATTCTTGACAACCCCTATGTGAAAAGATATTTGAGAAAAAGCATTTTGATTAATTTTTTTAACTATGGCCAAAACAACCCACTTGATTTCATTATTAATTTCTTTCCTAGCAAGAATAACCTCAACATCCTGAATTTAACTAAGCATTGGGTCAAAAGAGCCAATAATATATGAAATTTAAGTAGGTTTGAAAGGCAGTAAATTGAGAAAAATTACTGAAGGCATCAGTGTTATTCATTCATCCTTTTATTCCGAATCTATTTACAATGCCATCTGGAAAACTACCAATTTAATCCAGCTCATACTAGGGTATAACACCTTTTATTTTAACCTGTTTTGTATTAACCTGTTTGCTATTCTCAGACTGAAATCTGGTTTCACTGATCTAAACCACTGTGACTTTAAGAAAAAGAAAGCAGGAAGTGGGGGGAGAGATTTGTGGTCGTTTTAGCCCACATTCCTCTCACACTTCTTACTAACAAAATTCCTTCTGAGATGAAACTGAAAGCAGTTATCTGAAGAGCCCGTGGCTCTGCCATCACCCTAGGTACTGTGTTGGATAAATTCAGTGCACAAAGAAGGCTATAGTTTTATGTATAGCGAGCTTCTTTTCTAGATGCCTTCAAGGCTTTTCAGACTGAACTGAATATTTGACTATTGAAAGTGGAAAGTGTTTGAAAATCTAATAAAGAGGAGTTGAAATCATTTATGAGTAGCAATCAATTTTCTGATGTGTAAATTATTTACTGTACTTAATGACTTGTGGATTGTGTTAAACAATAACCATATGCTCCAGTAGAATGTCTTTTGTGCCTTTTGTAATGCATGTTTGTAGACATAGAGTAATAAAATACGCTTCCAAAACTCTATTTCACTCCCTCTCTCATGCAGCTACTTAAGAAAAGTCTTATAAGAGTAGAAAGACATGGAAAATTATAAAATCGCCTTTGAAATTTGTATATCCATTACTAATAGCACTTATTTTTCAGCACACAGCAGAATTTATGGAGAATTATGGTTTGAAATAATAAATATAGTGAATAAGTAATAAAATCTTTCCTAATTTCCATGCTTCCTTATCATTATTGATAGCTGGTAAGTCCTGGCAAAGCATATGCAGGTTGAAATCTTGGCATTGGTATAACTGGCAAAACAACATTCCCTGACCTCAGCAGATATCATTTTTTCCCTTTAAAAAACTGTTTTTCTTGTATATTTAGAAGTTATTGCTGCTGCAGGATGTTTCACCAAGGTTTTTCCTCAAGATTGTGTAACTGTTTCTAATTCTGATGTTGTAATTTTAATATCCAGGAATTCATTCATCCAGTGAAGAGTGAACTTTATCTGATGCTAAAGATAGTTAAGAGAGGCAGGATCAGAACCATGATATGGATGGTACTTTTTTGTTAGTTGCTGACCTCCCTTCTAATACTGGCATGTAAAACTCCATGCTACAGTTTAATTAATTTTTGAAAGGAGAAGGTCTAAAATCACTGTCTGGAAGCTATAAGTTATTTAATTTCATAGCCAAAAATTTGGATTTGCATGGAAAAATGAACTGCGCAGACATAAATTAAACTAAGCTCTATCCAGAAAGTAATTGGAATCTGCTTCAATTACATTAATTAGTAGGCTTAAAGAAGAAATAAAGATCCATTGCATAACTATGTAGTTCACCCACCATCATCTTCACAGGGAGCATGTGTATTAAAATGGTGCTCAGAAAATCTGAGCACTGCACTGTTTTACAGTGACTGAACAGGTAATTTGTAGGAAATATGGAGCCAAGATATAAATATGCCCATGTGATTATACAGCACACAGATGAATGCCATTCTTTGAAGAGAAAGTTTGTTTTAAAAAACAAAACAAAACAGAAGTTAACACTGAATAGTAAATAGAAAAGAGATGTCTGACCAGTAAATTGCTTTGCCAGAGCTCAGGAAAAGAGCAGGTCTGAAAATCTACCAGGCAAGCAACTCTCAATACCATTGGGTTAAATTAGAGCATATTATCTTGGGCTCAGCACAGTGGTGACTAAAATTTCAACAAGAGGTCCCTGGGCTTTTGATATGATGAAATCTTGCCTACTCTTAACACACCAGCCAGTACTATCCCATGATAATCACTCACAAGCAGAGTGGTCTTCAGGATTCAGTAGAGTGCCTTAAAGTAATGTTAAATATAATTTATGCCACACCTTCCTTATTCTACAGATGCAGAAGGCACTTTCTATGGTCAAGGTGGGGAGAAGTTTTCTGGGCTGAGGGAGGGCAGTACTGTATTAGCACCTAATGCTGACATTAAAGAACATTAAACAGTCATTAAAGGCCAGTTTGTCTCACCTTTCATCTCCAAAATGTAAAACCTAGACTAAAGTTACCTCCTGTTGAGAAAAGCAACCCACAGAGCACAACTCACTCCAGGTACCCTGACATATCTAATAGGCTGGGATGAATAACTGGAATAATATCTCTAAATCCACTGCTTGTACATAATTAATGCCATCTCTTGGATCCATTTAGCACAGGTCTGAGACACAAGCTCTAGAGAGTCTGAGGAACCAGACCAGCCCTCAAGCTTCCAAGGAAATTCCGCTTCTCAAGAACAGGGGAAAGGTAAAAGTATCATACTTATCATCTTTCTCTAGAAACACACATCTGTGCACCTGGATATTATGCCCTGGGTGTTTAAATTTGGTACACTGTCTTTTACACACACTGTGAAACCTCTCTAAATGTCATGTTAGGACTTGTCAGGAAAACCTCTGAGCAAGGTTCTTTAGTGTGTAATTTTTATTAACTCCAGAATCTTGAAAGATAAAAAGCTGTTGGTATCAGCCTTCTAAAATCTAGAAAGGTAAGAAAATACCTATCCTCTGGATTTACTTTTTTAAAATTAAATTGCTGTAGAAAATTAGTCAGGAGTTGACTTCTGTATTGAAGCAGACAGCAGATAGATTCCCTAGCAAGCATTATATATCTATGTAACCTAATTGCATTTGTTATTGTTATTCCCAAAATTTAGAGCTGGACTCTAATTGATCATTCCTATATATTTAAGAGATAAAATGCCAATGAGTTCTGCTAAGTTATCCTGATACAATACTGATAACTATAAATGACAACAAAATCAGTCTCTAAGTACATCAGATGCAAATTATGTGACAGTGTGTAAGCAGACCTGTGTATACTTTTCAGACAAGCTTTAAATCTCTTTCACAACCTTCCTGTCTTGTCCTGTATCCCACTAACCAATACCCTGTAGAATTTTTAAAAATGTAGAAACAGCATGAAACAGTTGCCACAAAACAGCTATTTCATGGCTGCTCTAAAAGGTGGTTATTTTTATTTTATTTTAGACTTGTCCACATGACAGATATTGAGAAGGTAATATGATAACTCCTGAAATATTAAAAGTAATTGCTACAATTCCACTATAGATTCCAACAGTAAAGTAGTGTTTCTGCATCCTTGCATCTTTGCATTCTGAGAAATCATAGAATGGTTCCACTGCTGATATGGTAGAAGTTCCTTAAATTGGCTCCACTGGGTCTTACTTCCCTAACTGCCAAACATTTGAATCTTCCAGTAGATTTGATACCAACTGGACTGGATGAATGTCTGGCAGGAAGTTATGCATTATTTATCATAAATCATTAATTTTTATTTTAAAATCAGTTGAACAAACATTGCTTAGTGGTAAGGACAGCTTATTTTTTTCTTTCTTCTGAAAAAGAATGGGAAGTATAAGATAGTTCACTGACTGAACTAATGTTAGTCTCCCTCTTGACCGATGCCACTCACACAGCACAATGAATGAGTAAGGCAGATGCTTTGAAATGGGGTTGATACACCTTTGATTTTAGTAGAATCTAAGGACACAAATGTGACAGACCCAGGTGAACTTTTATGAAGAACTGGGACCCAAGTTGCCCTTTAGCAAAGTTCTTATTATCAGTGTTCTCATGAGTGCTCTACCTTTTTCAGACTTTCGCAGAAGTGAAGATGCTGCTGATGCTTAAAAATTTTAGCTTGTTCTGGGGCCATATTTCTGCTGGCCAAGAAAGAAGAAAGTACAGGCACACCAGCAGAAAATTTGATGTTTCGCTTTTATCTGTTTTCCCACTTATTTTTTTGGAATAAGTGTATGCAATGTAATGTTACAGTATAATGCTGTTGCATTAATTTTTGCAGGAGAGGGGTATACAAGAGGTGTTTTTATCCCCCATGCTTAACGAATCATAAATAATTTTAATTAAATTCCTAGAAAAGCATGACCCTGTACAGCAGGCGTTCATTCTTGAACATAATATAATAAGCAAAAAAATAAATTAAGAAAACAAAGTTATAAGCACTTTTCTGGATATAGTTTTCAGTATAAATTCTACACTCAGTTGTCATATTTGTTTAAGTCTGGTGATAATTACGTATGGCATGGTATTCTTGCATTCAGCATTCTAGTACCTCTGGAGCTCAGTCCTTTTACAACACAAAAAATATAAAAAAAATTAAACTGTGTTTTCAACTACTTGTTGAAAAGACTACTTGTCTTAAACAGTATATGACAAGAATCTGGATGCTTTTTGACAGTTCACACTGAGAAAAAATATAAACAGAGATGTCATGCTCACAAGATATAGCTGGAGAACAGAACTGCAGAGGAATGTTAGAACATGCACTCCAGTTGCCTAGAAGGTGACTTGTTAATATAAGTATCAGTAGCCTTGTTAATGCTTGCTAGGATAACTCCTTCTCACTCCCCCTGCTTTTTTCTATTGTATGAACCTTCTATTTCAGACTGAATTGATTTAGATCTAGTTTATACACTTTTGTTTCTTTTGACAATAGTGTTTTACTTATCTGCTCCTTGTGGATTTTTGGTACTTTACTTCATTTCCACTTCTGTAAGGAATTATATCAGTCTTCAAATTTCTCAACGATATTTCTTGGTTATGATTAAATGTCTGTTTCTCTATCACTTTAATGCTTACATTCCACACCTGTTTAGTTTGGTCATCTTGCATATGGATGAACAGCACGGTGTCCAGAATTTCAGATAAGATTATATCTGTGCTCTGAATAACACTACCCAAATTTCTTATTCTTTGCTAGAAGCACCTCTTCTGATTGTAATTTCTCTGCCATAGTGGAATTATATTAGAGAAATATAATAATCTTGCAGCCAATTACCACATATCATCTTTCTTATCCACTATTCTTAATAACAGAGAAGCTTTAAACTTTTGCAGAAATGCTTATTAATTGTCGCTATCCATTATTAAGCTTCATCTTCTTTTGTCCTCACATGTAGTACTCACGTAATTTTCAGATCAAGCCAAGAATATGTTTAATCTAAAAAAAAAGCTTACAGTGTCAGCGATGCATTTCTTTATACTTTTCCACTTCTTATTTCATTACTAGAGAACCTTTAAAATTTTTATTTTGCACAATCTAGTATTGTAAGGTAACTTTAAAGGGAATGTCTTCTTGCAGTCTAAAATATAGTGAAATATCTGAATAGTGCACAAGAAATTCTGATGGCAAAACACAGTATCTAAGAAACCATGTTTCTAAGGGCCTGGAAAAAATCTTTGTTTAGGTGCATATTAAAAAATTAAAGTCCTTTAACTGAAATCAAAATACAAGAATGATTGAGAAGTTCTGAATTGGTTAAACACAAATAAAATAAATGCATATAATTTAGTCACAGATAGGTTGAAAATTCTGGATGTGGAGGCATGAGGAGTGCATATATGGACTTCACACTATTAAGAAAAAACCCAAAACAATACCAAAAGAGGTATATTAGTCCTTCTAAACCCTCTGCGCAAATTCAGTTTTGACAAGGTGACAGAGCTATCAAAGGTGTAAAGTTTCTATAATAGCTGTATAATACAGTGTACAGGCTACAGACAAGATTTGTAAATAGTTTGCACTACCAACAATAAGGAGAAGCTTGTTCAGTTAGCATTACAGGAAGCAGAAGCCAGAGGTTCACGCACACCGTTTATACATAACTGTAATTCATCTATCGAGCTACAGAATCTGATGGGAAAGAAAAAAGGAAAAAGAGCAGTGAAAGAGATGGGAGTGCACATTATGGTGTGCCACATTGAGAAACAGAGCCATGGAAAATTAAGCTTCCTTAGCTCTGCTGTTCATGTAACTACCTCATTTTATTTCTAAACTAACTATTTTTAATTCTTGAAATTACTGATTTTGCTTGTTTTTAAAAGGGTGTGTGTATTTCATCCTACTCAAGTTGAAATGTATTTGGGTTGAAACAGAAGGGAACAGACAGACACCTACAGTTAATATGATATAACATCCTTCTATGGTCTTATGTAAGCATGCACACAATTTTATTACAGAACCAATAATAAGGGAGACATCCTCTTGGTCTCACAATACAGCTGCAAGATTGTGTTAAAGTGATTGTTTTTTCAGATATATACTGTCTTTTCTTCTGGTAAAAGTGAGAAGGATCCAATAGTTTTGAATGGTACATTTATTTCATGTTATTTCTACATTTTAATTTCTCTACCTATGAACAAGAAAATATTACATATATAAAATATAAGTCCCCATGACATACTCATTACAAAAATTTGGGATCCTATTCAGAAGAGGTACAAGTAAGGATACCAAGCAGATATGTACTAAATATTTGTTTTCAATGTACAAATTAAATGCTGCAGTCAGAAAGATGATGAAGTGTTAAGAGGAAAATCAACCATAAAATAAGACAATTATGATGATAAAACAATTCAATAACCCAAGGGGAGTTAAAATTTCCTGGCTAATATTCATGAGTTCATACCAGTACATATCTGTACTTTCACATACACTTCTATATAATTTATTTAACATTAGCACTTATTTGTTTAATCCCAGACTGTGGTTGTGTGCTCTCCCCTCTTTCTTTCCTGCTTGAGCAATGGCAACCAGTGGTGGTTTTGATGGCTACATCTGGCTAAAGCTGTACTCTGGGGAGACACATAACAACACAATAGGTAAAACAAAATAAATCTTGTTCAACAGCTGAGGGCTTGTTGAGCGGATGCCAACCCAAAATACAACTGGTTTGCAAATATGAGTCAATCGTTTTATTCTATAAATACCTGGACAGTCCAGAGTCCATTGTGCAATCCTGAATGGCAGCGGGCTGAATGCCAGGATCTCCCCATGTGTAAGGACGTGTCTCAAGGTTACTCCTCAAGGCTGAGAGAGTCCTTATTGCATCCAAGGCTCAGTAAGTAAATTGGAATAAACACAGTTGGAAGCTTTGAAATCTCAGCTAAGTGGTATATAAAGGATTGATTGTGCATATATGGTCTTTTAGGTATAAACCATTGACCTAGTATGTACAACTAGGATCCAGCTGCACATAAGCTTCCCTATGAAAGAAGTTTAGAACAGAAGGAGGTCCTTTCTGAGCATCATGTTTCAACAGGAATGTTCCCCTGACAGTTTTGTCTGACCCTGTCCTCTATGCAACAAGCCTTTCAGCTGAATCTGGTTAAATCACTGTCACATTTACTAACAAACTTAGTCAAATCATAGTTCTGTATCAATAAACTGCTACTTCTCTCTTTCAAGGGAAGTGAATCCTTCCATTTGTGATAGTCTTGGTTTTGTTCATAGAAGTGGTGTGAGTAGTTTCAATGTTATATCTCACAGCTTCCTGAGTTTTAAAGCCAATAGGACCTATGATGTCAGGTCTTCTGATGATGGGTATTTAAAACCAGAACTACTGCACCTCATTACTCTGATTTTCAACTCAGCAATGAGGATATTAATAAGTCTATTGAAACGAGCAAGGATGTGCCCTTCCCACACACACAGTGTGTCCAGACAAGGTCACTTACTCAGCTCTGCAGTTCCTGCGCTGTCTCTCTTCAATGATGACTGTCAACTATTTTCACAGCCATTTGTGATTACACATCAACATGATGCATTCAGGGCTAGGCAGCAAGGATATGTATGATATATATATATATATACTAATGCTGCTGACGCTGCCTCCTCTTCTTCCTCCTCACAGCTGCTCCTTGTACCCACAGCACCTTTATGCTGCTCTATTAAGAGAGTAAGGGAGGCAAAGGACTGTAACAAGTGTATAAATATGAAAAGTAGCAGAGCCAAGAGCTCTTTAGCAACTTGTTTATACAACTTGTACAATCAATAGATCTAATAACCAGGAAGACTATTCATATAAATTGTCTTATTGTCTACTGCCCAAATATTTGTACCACAGTAGTGACAAAGAACTGCAGATAAAAGACTGAAACTGCAGATAAATATGGTACAGTAAAAAGACAGAGAGAAATTCACTCCCAGGTAGAGGATACCATTACAAGAACTTACTTCTCCACAGGGTATTCTGTAATCTTTTTAGTAGCATCTAGGAAAAAACAAGTTTCAATAAGGAAATGATGAACTGAACAGCTTGTGTGGAGGAAGAAGTTTTGAAGGTTTCACTGTCTTGGTACTTATTTTTTCAGTCTTCAGCACTGAACAGATTGGAAAATCCCACACTGCATTTTGGACATGCTCATTGATTGTGTTAAGGAATAAAAATAACTTGGATGAGAATTCTGGATAGGTCCTTTTACTGAGGTGAACAGACCTTCACTAAGTAAGCCAGCACATCGGAAGAGACTCACGTCGGCTTTCTGACATTCAGATGGTAGGTATTTTTTTAAAATTAGCCTTGAAATTTTCTCTGTAAGAAGAAGACATGCAGACAACCTCTGGAGAGCAATTCCTGTGTCCTAAGATAGGTGTTTTAGACAGGTGAGACATATATTTCTTTGGCAGTGCTTATCTCTCTTCAGCAAATATAAAAGAGGCTACACAACTGGTTTAGATTGCATACCTGATTTCAAGACAGATGACAAGATGACAAGACTTCTTTTACCTTTCTTTGTTAGAATTTTTGTTAGAATGAAGGGTAGCTTGTACATATTTTCTGTAAATAAATTCAAGCATCATATTAATTAAGTCAAGTAACTAACCTAAACATTGAAAAAGATGTCATGTCAGGACACAAATTTACTTTACTTTAGCCTGACAGAAGTCCCACTTTGTACCAGAAGCCACTCAGCAATGTGAGTAAAGACCTAAATGTTTTTGTTCTGGTTTCAGTGAAGGACAGGGTTACATATTTTTCCAGTGGGTGCAAGAGGGTGGAGTTTGTATCTCTGTGGGCATGGACAAGACACTTATTTTATTCAATACCATCTCATGTGGTTGTCTGGGGTGGGAGAAACTGGCTGTCTCACTGGTTTTCAAGAAGAAGGATGTTGTTTCCGGGGCAAAAAGAATGGCAGGCAAAACAGTTGGTATTGTTGTGGACTTTCTGCATAAATATTTTCTTTGTCTTACACCTTTTGTTTTTAATATTTTGTTTTTACTGTCCTTCTTCTTATCTCATTGCTGTTTCCTTTAAATTCTTCTTATCTCAACCCATGATCTACACATTTTGTGCTTTCAGTTGGAGGGGGAGGGGAAGCAAGTGGCAGAATGGATTTAGTGGGAGCACTTAACCACAACACGTGTCTATTTTCTGTTTGCCAGAGGCTTCTAGCTCCTCTCAGACACCTGAAAAAACACAAGGTTTAAACTAAGGGTGGTACTTGAATTAGATGTTTTAGGTCTACTATTCTTGCATCTTTACAATTTTAACTATGTTTCCATAATTTTGGGAGCCTGGAGACAGAAAGAGGGCAGTCATACACACAGGCAAGTGAGACTGCAGGAAAATAAGGCAACAGTCCAGGACCATCGTTCATCATCTGCCTGTTCAAAAGTGTTAGCGCCCATGACGTGACACTTAACGCTGCTTCATTTGAAAGAGGACTCTAAGGCCATTAACCAGAATTGTGACTTTCAGGCATTGCCTATAGCTCAGGTGTTCTCACCTGATTACCAGATCAAATGACATGTTGTAGATTTTCCTATCATTTTCCTAAAAGTCAAAAAAGCGACTACTCTCAGGTACTATTCAACACAATATGCGCCTATGTAGCAAGTCTATTAAAATTTATGGCAACAACAATCTTGAATTTACTCTCTGAAAGTGTGACACAGGAACATATTGAGTGTGCACAGTTTGCCTGCACAGGTTTGGACAGTTCTGACTGCCTGATCCTGCAAGTCTTCACACAATGCATGTAAGACACACAGCTACTGTTTCAGTGTACATATCAACTTGTGAAGAAGAGGCAAACTACTCTACCTGCCTCATATTACTTGGTTACTGCCCATACCAATGATGTCAGAGTGGACAAGGGGGAAGAAAATGGAATTCAGCTTTTCCTTCTGTTTGGAAGTAATCTAGCTCTTGAAAAGTGGCTCTGGACATTTACATCTGTCACCCTCCTTTAATTTAGGGATTTGTGTGGGGGTTGTGGCATTTTTTCTTCCCTCCTTTTCCCCTCTTCCTGCCAACAAAATCTGCTGTGTTTTCTGACTCCTAATGTTAATGTAGAGTGCTGGAATCAGGCTTTCACCTTGTTTAGTTTTTGAGAGAATTATTTCCGCTTGCATTTGCTATGGATGTTAACCCCATTTCTCTTTACAGCCCTTCTGGGGCACATAGCAGTTTTGTTTTGCTCTCTTTGCCAGCAGATGTTTTATATTTTCTTTTGCCTTTCAGTAATGTCACCATCACCATCAGCTTCTAAATGTATAAATCCACCAGGGACACAGTTGAGATTGACGGCACCACATATTAGTCCTGGGCCCAATCCTGCTGCTTTTTTCCAGCTAAACCCTGGTTTCACCAGCACTACTGCCTGGATTTTCTGAGGCTTTCAGTGAATGAAGGAATCTGCCTATCTAGGTGAATTTGATGCTTCCCCATACAAGGGAGGGAAACAAGAGACTGCATTTTGAAAGCACAGCAATTATACATTGTTTGGGTATGTGGATTTCTTTGGTTGATTTTTTCTGCAAAAAATCCTTTAGCCCTTGTGTGCAGCCTGCCAGAATAACATAATTTATTAAAGATTGATTTAGACAAGATATAGATCTTTTGTGATTAAAATTATGTGGCTTCTTGAGCCCATTTTTATGTTTAAAATGTGAAGTGGAGATAAAGATTTGTGATCAAATTTAAAGTGTTCCTAATAGGGATTAAATTTAGATTCCATTAAGCAATTTTTGTAGACATCCTAAGCAGCAAATGTTTGTTGCAAACATATTAATTGAGTTTTAATTATAAGAAAGATGTTTACATGATATGACTGCTAAACTTTCTTGAAACTGTTTCTAGTAATGAACTAACATTCCAAGACATATTTATGAATGTTTTAACTCAGTAACTCAGTTACAAGTTGAAGCAAGATATGATAATAAAAACAACCTAAACCTCACATTAGGTACAAATTAAGCAGTCAGGCATTTCATGCTAACTTTATGGTTATAATTAATTTTTCACTCGAGTCTGTCCTCTGATATGTGATCGAATCAACATATACTAACTACAGGAGCTCTAGTGCATACATCATCCAGAGATGAGTAATTATTAGCATTGGACAGTTAACGAATACTTACTCATATAAAGATATTTAGATTCACCAACTATGTGATAAAACATGGGTAGTTATACAGTAAAACACTGTATAGTCATTAGATCTCTCTAGACATCTGCTTAACCATCACATTAGATACTGTTTTTATTAAGTCTTCTTATCCCAGTCTTTTTTATTTTCCTGGTCGAACTGTGTTGCATGCAAAACTAGCCCTGTTTCTTGTCTCTCCATGTGGATCTCTGATTTAGCTCCTAACTGGTGAAATTGAGAAAAACATTCTCAAAGACTTGGTTGAATGCAAAGGTACTACTCTCTGTTTTTCAAATGAGGGTAACAGGATAAAATTCTAGGATCTAGATTCATGGATGACATATAAGGATAAAAAGAAAATATTAGATTACATCCAAGAAAGTGTACAATGTGTAAGGGCTGGTAGTGAGTGGTTCCTGGCCCAGTGCTGACCCAATACCTTATTCACCACAGTTATGGAAAGTTACTGCTAAAACTACACCAAGGGAGACTGTTTAATTGGATTGCAGTCAAATACATTGAAACATCAGCTTGGTTTTATTTTTAAAGAATCTTTTGTTGTTTTTGAATAATAATAGATTACTATCTCACAGCATTGTTATGACATTTGATTAATGCTTGTGAAGCGTTTTGAGACCCTTATTTGAAGGCACTAAAAACTACAAAGTATTGTTATTATCCTTTCTCTGAATTCCCTCAAGTTCCAGGTGGCTCATAACATTTTAGGGAAAGGCTGTCAGAGTAACTCTGTAGACTCCATTAAAGCAATGTATTTCATCTATTTACTGATAATTTCTACTTTATGCTTTTCAATTTTCCTAGTTTCTGGTCTCTTTCCTTCAACTGAGTAATGTATGAGACAAGGTGATACATCTGAAAATGGGCTGTTCCCAAGGCTGGGACTTTTAATCTTGACAACCTGTTGATACACTGATTTCAAAATAGTGTCTCTCAAATGAAGAAAAACAAGCAACAAAAATAAATAGCAAGTAAAATATATAGATCATGCCAGGTATCTCTCAGAGGTTTAGTGTGTGCCAAAGAATTTTACTTAGAAATTCCCAGTCATACAAGCAGAACTTAATTTCTCCCCATTTGTGTGCTTCACTTTTCTGCAGCTGAGTTAGTTTTGCATTTCTGACGCAGAACTCAGATCAGATATTTTGTAGTCAGCCCAAGGCCATATGAAGCACAGAGAGTGGTAGTACAAAATGATTGTGCTATGTGTGCTTGTGTATCCAGATGCACCATAGTCTGATATGCAATATTTAATGGAATTTGAATGTTACCTTTTTCTGCATATATTGGTAACTAAATGGCTGCTGGCAATTATCCTTCACATAGTGCAGAATCTTTGTTTTGTAAAAGGTTTCTTATATAATCCAGTTGTTTTTCTAGCTTCTCAATGCTTCAGGATGAAAATAGAGCAGCACTCTGGCAGATATTATAAAACAGAAATACAAGCCAAATTTTTTTGATGTTCCTGTCACAGGGCTGGATAGGGTACAACAGTAGGAGAGAAACACTCAGAAGCAGTCCTGCCGCTGTCTACTGACCTGAATACAAACAAATCAGGAACCATGCCAGTATTCCTATTTCTGTGCCCTTTTCCTCCTCCCCCAGCCCTCAGGAAAACAAAATATATATAACAAAAAGAAACAAAACCCATAAAGTTATACAATTATAACGTGTTTTCTCCTCCTGTGGTATGTTTCTTTGAGCTTTAGACTAGCAGACAGCAGTGCAGCAGCAGAGTTTTGGCACACAAAATGTCTCTATTAGTTAAAGCAAACCATACGATACGAGCAACACAGTGTGCCAGAAATCCTTACAGTCAAACAGTAAAAAAATATCCAGTGAGAAAAAACCCACAAATACAAAGTAGTAGGAGCATCACTGTCTTGGTTACTTCCTCAAAGATGGAGGGAGGTAGAAGAAAAATGGAGGAAAAATAGGTCTAAGAATCCCTTGTGAGGTTATTCTGAAATAGAGGCAATTTTCAATTTAATTTTTATTTTTTTTCTCCATAATTTTTTTTAGCAATTCAATTCCTTTCTATTTAGACAATGAAAATATTAAGGTGTCATTAGAAACCAATATTTATAACACAGATGGTAATGAAGATAACTATTAAAACACTAACTGAATATAAACCAGGACAGTGATGACTTTCAAATATTGTGACAGCTTGAAACAGCAACTCCAAAAAAACTCCTAGTCCAGGAGATGATCTGGCTCTTTTGTCTTAATGCCTGTTTAACTCCTGCTGTATCTGAACTGCATGACCCAAGGGCATCTCCAAGGCCAGGACACATTGGATATGTTTTCAACCCGTTGCAAGGTGTGCCCAAGTCCTTTCCCTGCTGCCTTCTGCATGTTCTGCTCTCCACAAACTGTGACCCAGGTGTACAAGTCAGATGAGATCAGTGGTGTGCTCCAAGGAGGACAGTGGTTTCAATGATTCCATGACAAGGCTGCAGAGAATGCACCTGTAGGACTTCTCAAAGACAGACTCTTAACCTCATCTGATGTCCCTTGTTCCCATGAGCAATGGAGTTTAAATTTTAATAAAACAGCTTTTGTCTTTTCATAATAACTTCACACAACACAGGGCAATATTTTTAGTATAATTTAGATTGTGGTTTTAAGCAGATACATCCAGTTTATTTGCACAGGCAAAGGAGTTTAGTACACATTGTACAGTAACAGAAACAGTTACAAGCATAATTATGTTGATATACACCAACAAATAGTTGTTTTTGTAGAAAAAAATGATTATTTTGTGTTGTGTACATTATTTCACTAACTAAGGAATCTCCAGGAGCAACTTGGATCTCTGGGGAAATCCCTTCTCCCCTGTACTTCAGCTCTCCTTAAGCCCTGAAATGCTCAAGAAAAGAATTACAGGGATAAGCCAGGAAAAAACTTAAACCAGGACAGCTGTTGTAGAAAGATTTTAAGGGGCAAAGAACAGAGTTCATCTCTCAACAGATTTTTTTTTTTTTGTGCGGATTGATCTCAGTTCTATTTTATTTCTTGCAGATTATATAGAGAATATCCTGTCCCTGAAGTAACTGTCTGTGTGGTTCATTCCCTGCAGCCCAGAGTGTTCGGACATGACCCCAAATCTCAAACTTCTCTGTCTTTATTATTTTTCATCCCATTATCTTCCGACTAACATGATCCCCACTAAGAAATCGAAAATGACAAACCAGGAAAGAAAAACACCAGACAGAAAACAAAACAAAGCAAAACAAAGAAGCTCCAAAGTCTCACAAGGAAACACAGTAGATCTGATCTTGCTTTTTCTGTGCTTTCCTCTTTCCCTGATTTTTTTTTTGGGTTTTTTTTAGCTGCCTTGTCTGGATTATAAATGCAGCAGATCTTTTATTCTGCCTGCACAGAGAACAGAATAATAGGTTTTGTTTGATTCCTAAGAAATTTGTTAGTTAGGGTAATAAACTACGAACATATAAAACTCCTTCACTAATAATCCTCTGATAAAGAATATTACTCTGGTTTGATAATTCCAACAATTTAACCTTTTATGCTTTTATTTTTATGCACATCCCCACTGCCCCCAAAGAAAAACTATTACAGTTCTAGCTCCACATTTGCAAATACAGCAGCTACATGTTGTAATAAATACCCAAACCTTTTCCTCCACAGCCTCCAAAAGTTCTGGCTTCACCCTAACAGCTTCACAATACAATGATGTGCTGTCAGTACAAATATCTAATTTCAGACAATCTGGGAACGGCAAAAACTAAGCTTAACTTCACAGAAAGATGACAGCATGTGGAAAACTGTGTTGATTTTGGTGTTTATGTATTAGCTATCACATATATGTTAACACATACAAAAGTATTTATTTCTGTATATATAAATAGACCAAAAAAAGCATATACAGAAGTAAGTGCTAAAGTTCAGATACATAGACATATATAAACATATGTGTACATATGCTTAATGCAGTTATACATATGTACAAACACTCTGCACTGTTATATATTTGACTTTATAAACTCACTGCTTAAACTTGCCATAAAATTTGACTTTATTTTGCAAAGAAAGTTACTACCATTATTGGAAAAGCTAATGCTGTAATACTACTGTAAAATACTGACTTCAGGTTGTAATAGTTGAGCTCAGAGAAATAACAACAGGAACACAATATCCTGTAATAAAATACTATTTTGACCACAAATATATGAATAAATTGTGAACATGACCTCATCTGTTCAATTTTTGTAACAAATAAAAAAATAAATAAACACATGAATATGATAGTGGCTCGGAAAGAAAATGAAATGTTAAATAGGATTTGTGTACACTGTTTTTTTTATGGTGACTTGATTTCCTCAAGTAGCAGTGACCTCCTTGTTTAGTTATTTGGTGTAACTTTGCACAAAAAGAATATTTGTCCTTAAGAAAGATAACAAAACTGTTTCCTGCAATAGCAACTTATTTTTATATAGCTTACATTATAAGCCAAATCTAATCTGACAGTGTCCCTGTAAACCTTCTCTGAAATACTGAAATACAGATTATAGTTAGAATCTGGGGGGGTTGAGGGGTATGAAGAAGGTATTAGGATTTTCACTTTTCATCTTTGTTTTAGAATCACTCTTTTGACAAAGTCTGTGTGAACTCTCTTCAGATGCTTCAACATATTTGTCAGACCACTGCACAGCAGTGCAGAGCATATTAATTTCTGGCACAAGTGTTTTGTCTCCAAGGAACATCAGGGCACCTTCTGTCCTGTAATTAAACTGAACCTGCTCTTGGATCTGTTTATCCAAGCTTGTGCCATCTTGTGACTGACAATCCTGTGGTGATGTAGTGCTGCAATGCATCACCTCAGTAGATGCTGTGATGAGGCGTGACCCGAGCAGGGGTGCAGGTTCAGTTTCATCTGGGCACCAAAGACAGAGCACAGGGCAGCTCTCGTCCCACCAGCATTTTAGTGCTGCTATCACCACGGCACAGAGCAGGGATGAGGAGGAGTGCGATGTAGCCATTCACAATATAAAGAGATGCACCTTTTTAAGGTGCATTTATGTTTTTAAGGGCTGCACAAGTAGACTGGGCAGTTTAAATTTCTCCAGAAGACCTTCATTGATACGAGGTTGGGAATAGGTAATGCAGGTAAGAAGAGAGGAACTGTACACCTTTGTTAGAGAGTAATCAGTTTTAGGAAAGGATAATGTTCACCCCCTTCAAGAGAAATATTTTTTTCCCATATTTTGGAAAAAAGAAAGCAAGCTAAAGAGTATTTTTTGTTTGGACATTCTGCCTCACAGCATCCCTTCTCTCTATTTGAACCTACCACTGGATCCCCAGGATCCAGGGATCTCTTTCTAGTTCAAGAACACAGTGTCTTAAGCTTTTTCTGACGCAGAGTGTGATTGCATTAATAGCCAATGATCCATTCAACACAGTATGTCTTAGAATTTAATTCAGCATTCAGGAAATCAGATCTATTTGAGGAGCAGAATTTAAACACATGATTGGCTTCAGGCCTATGTTTAAGTCAATAAACTTTAATGAGACAAAGTTTAATGGCTTTCTTCAATCAGGGCAAAGATAGTCTATGTTGAGGGCTTACAGGTTTAAGTCTAGACACCAACATTATTTTAAGATTTAAACATCCATTTAAAATACATAAGTATTTAAATAGACTTTCAGATCTAGTACATCCTAAAATATATGAATATTAATGCTTTAAATTATGCAACAAAAGAAAATCAAATGTTTAAAAGGGCTGAAGTAACACTCACATTAATATATTGTGTCCAATCTTGAGTATAAATTTGAAATCCAAACCTGCTGAACTAAAATTTATTATAATAGATTTTAAAACCATTTGGTTACATCTTTTTTACCTTCTTTCTCTTTATGCATTAACTACACTTTTTTCCTAAGTAATTTTAGTTGCTTGAGTCTAAGACAACTTGTATTTATGTAAAATAGGAAAAAGAATCTTAATCTCTCAGAATATATTCAAATGAGAAATTCGCTACTTTTCAATTTTATTTTTCTCTGAAAACTAAGTACACTATTAAGATCTGGGAGAACAAATTAACTTTCTGATATGGATTGCTTTTAAAGTCTGGTTTTTTTAAAATCTAATTTTCACTGTGCATTTTCATTCACCAGTAAAAATGCCACACACAAATAGGAAGTGCTCTTAATTTATTTGGGACCCCCCTGTAAACTGTGAAAGCATAAAAACTCTTTTTAAATGCAAAACTTATCTGTAGCCTTTTGAATGGCATATTGATAGTAAGATTCAATGTCTTTCTTTATTAACTATAATTTTATTTTTATTGCATTCCAGCCCTTTCACAGATATTCACACTACTTAAGCACTCCTTTCCCAAATGTACCTCCTCAAACAGATCTAATGTGACAGCACTTGACTCCTGTCCCCCGCTCCTCAAATTTTTCACTGATATTGCAGAGAAGCCTGGGGCCTATGGAAAGGGCAGACCTAGCCATCCTATTCAGAGACAAAAGAACCACTGTATCTCTTCTTTCTACTTCTTCCCTTTAACATTTGGCGCAGTGTTGTGGAGCCATGCCATACCAAAAACACAACCCTGATGAAACAGTGCGGCACCTTTCCCCAGCACTTCTTGTTGTTAAGTGAAATGGGGCATGACATCTGGGGAGGTGGAAAGCTTTGCTGGCTGTTTTATCCTTAAAGCACCAAAGGCTTTTAAAAAAAAAGTACCTTGTTTTGTTTAAACTTGAAAGATGGACATTATTTTTTTGAAATGTACTAAAAAAAAATCTCCAGCTGAGCTGCAATTTTAGTAAGCTCTCCGTTATGCCCCTTATGCAACTAAGCTTAAGCATCTTAATGAACTTTAATGTTAACCTAAATGTTTAAAGAAAACAATGCATATGGAAAAGCCAGAACCAGAATAAAACCTTTCTGAACTAAATATATTTTTTTCACTTCTTCCTTCAAGCACTCTACATAGTTTACAGGTAAATTACAAGTATATATAGGATACAAGAAAATAAGGCCTTCCAACATACTATATGTCTGCAAAAGCAATTGCTTACCTAGGGAAAAACTCATTACTGGTAAACAATCCCATTTCAAGATCTCTAAGGAGGCAAACTATCTAGAAACAATATCTAGGTAATAGCTACCTATTTATCTGCTATACTGGAAACATGCTTGCTAGTTGTTTCTTTTTTTCTTTTTTTCCAATGCACTTTCTATCTGAGCTTCATAGTTACATTAATTAGGAGTTAGACACATTGCAAATTAAAATCTGGAGCTGTTCTGAACTTTCAGATTCCCATAGTCCAGGCAAGTTTGCCCATATATGGGCTGTTTCCATTCCTCAAATGTCCTTTAGAGACATTTTAAGATTTTTAGATTAAAATTTAAGATTGTTAAGATTTTCCAGTTGACAACAAAGCAGGTGGTTGGACAGTAACATTGTTCAGTGTTCTGTGATATACTATTTTGCATATGAAGATTTTAGAAATTTCTTATATTCTAATTCTGATGACTGCTTTCAGTTTGCAGGAATTATTTTTTTCTGATATGCAACCTTTTACATATTTCCTGATTTTACAGTGTAACCAAATACAAGCAAGGAAAAATATTTTTAATGTTTTTTTTAAGAGTTCTTGAAACTAAATAAGGCAAAATAAAATACACATGGCAAATTCTTTCTGTTTTAAAGCTCTATTGTTTTAAAAATTTAATTAGTAATAATGCTGTATACATAATTGTTATGCTAAAGAGAAAAAAAGGGTTAACAAAAAGAGGTTTTAAAAATAAGAGGGTCAAAGTTAAAATGTAATTAAAAATACAAGAGAAAAAAAGCTCTTTCTTTGCAAGACAAGGAATCTACAAACAGAAGAGTAGAGATTCCTCTGTCAATTTGATATCTGTTTAAGACATTATTTTTAAGCATGCAATTTAAGGTTATTTATTGCCATCATTTCCAGTGCTACGTGTATATCTACGAATGACAAATGTAAAATTTTTATCTCTGTGGATGATGCCCACACTTAACTACTTAAGAACCAAGTAAAAGCAAGAAAAATGAGTACTCATAATACATAATTTCTCATTTTCTCTAATATTTTGTGAACACTGAATCATTTTGTTTTTGCATTTTAACTCATGCTTCATTCCTGAGTTAAAGGTGCTTTGTACATGGCTAATGATCATCAGTATTTTATTTAAACCCACCCTGTAGCTGTAATTGTAAAGGAACCCTTTTTCTTTAAATGTATATACATACTTGAAAAAAATAAGAGTTGATCCGTGTGCTGCAGGCAGGCTTGACGTAACTATAAATTGTAGCACAGCTGAAACTTAGCCCTGGAAAAGTGTATTCATACAATTCTGTCTAAATATTACACCCAATCCAAGGCTTCTCAAAATTACAAATTTACTTTTTCCTTCAGCATTCCTTCTCTTTTTCAGGCTCAAATTTTTCCCTTCCATTTTTAAATTTCTGTGGGAAAAAGAAAAATATGAACTTATGAAGTTTACTAAAGTCTTCAAAATGAACAACAAATAATTAAGCAGACACAAATATTGGCACATACACATGAATAACACAAAGAGAAGTAGAAAAATATACAGGAAATAAAATGAATCTTTATTTAATGGATTAAAAGACAGACATTGCAGTCCTTGCTTTAGGAAATATGCTTAGTTCAACATGTCAGTCATCATGAAATTCATCAAGTTCTGGTGTTTGAAATAGGCTAAGTGGTTAAGAAGAGTAAGAACCTGTTTAATTTCTAAAGTGTATTTTCCAGGTAGCTTAGTGATCAGAATGGAGCAACCTTCCCTCTGAATTGCAGAGACAACAGGAAAGCTTATCACCCTGTCTCCTTCTACATGGGGTGCCTCTTTCAAGTAAGATAAAGCTAATCAAAGCCTCAAGCATTTGTGGCAGGAGACAGCGAATTAAACATACAAAACCCACTAGGTGGTCTTGTCTTTGTAAGCAGAAATGATTTGATGTGTGCCTTTATATTTTAATTGAAATAAAATGCAGAGATACTGCATGCAGCAAAGAGAAATATTACTGTAATGAATTAATCAAATTGTGTGTGGTTTTAGATGCATGTCTAACATTGATAAATATTAGAGAGAGGATTTTTCACCTTTGCATCTCTCTGTCCTTGCTGTTTAAAATGAAGCAATTTCAGTATCGATAAATAAATGTGTTCCCCAAGGCGTAAGCAATTCTCATTCACCTCCACTACACTGTCAGCCATCACAATGGATTGGCTGACCACACAATTCTGATTTTAAAATCTGAGTTTCAAGAAGTGATATTAAGCTGCTTTGAGTTGTCACAGAAATTGCATTTCTAAAAGAGATAAGTAGGTTTCAGATTCCTAAACAGTGCTACATCAGGAGCAGTTTAGAAACTATAATGGAGCTATAGGACCCAGTATTCACAATTTTTGATTTGGAATGATCACATCATTTATGAAAACACATACCTAGATGTCCTTGACCATTTATGACAGCAGTAATGAGAGCAAACACAGCCAACCTCAATTTAAACATGAATAAATATGAACCTTTCTGACATCAACTGTCCTTCCTTTGACAGTTTCACTATACACTAACTAAAGAAAACACACCACTATTCCAGAACAGATTTCATCTTAAAAAAACAATCGAGCCCTTTATTGTCAGCACAGAAGAGCTAAAGATGCTATAAAATAATAAAACACTTTTATTTCTTCCTACATTTCAGCAATAGGAAATAACATTGAATCTGGCTGGTGTGGCAGGGCTTGCAACCACACTGTTGATGAATATTGCCAAAGGGGCAATTGTCTTACATACTTACCTACAGTAACTGTATATTTA
The DNA here is from genome assembly GCF_001522545.3 of Parus major. Classification (NCBI taxonomy): domain Eukaryota; kingdom Metazoa; phylum Chordata; class Aves; order Passeriformes; family Paridae; genus Parus; species Parus major. The sequence goes on along the minus strand of NC_031768.1, from coordinate 57,181,373 downwards.
ATATGGACTAAGATTTGTGCTGGCATGTGCGTAATCAGTCAAATTTGGATTGCACATATACCCATCACAGAGGAGGAAGAGACACCAGAGTCCAGTTAAGCACACCTGGAGACTGGACTATTTTCTGTGAGGGTCAGCCATTCTCCATTGTCTCTAAACAGGTCATTTGGGGGACTAACCTCTTTGCACAGGCATCTATAGGTAAGTGGTTTTAATTGTGTTTTCCTTCACTACAAACTGGGTAAAAAGAACTGGGTTTACAAACCTCTTTTTACCTGTGTCTCCTGGCCCATTCAGAGAGCTTGTCCAATTTCACATGGCATATTGCATCGATCTGTGTTAATTAGAAGTAAGCCCCTAGGTCTGGTTTGAATATTCACTAACAAGAAATTTTAGGGAGAAGTATGCCATTTCATGTTGCTATTTTCTACCTCTTATGTCCTCCATTGCATTAATAGCTTCAGCATTACCTTAACATTGTGTTGTCTGTGGCAGAATCAGACCCTAAAGTTGCTGGTGAGGAATGTATCACTCAAATCAATCTCCCCCTTCTTTGTCATTGCACCCTGAATTTACAGCCTATACACTCAGCTCCCTAAGATCTCTATAGCCTCCAAGAGTAAGGCTGTTCTTCAGAGGCATAGCCCCTTGAAAAATACTTTTTACTTGTTTTCCTCTTTCCTTTTCTCCAACCTGTGTTTGCTGTCCAGCTGGCACAGAGTGAATCTCTTCTGGAGGAAGAGAATCTCTTCCTCCAGAAGATTCTAATTTGAGAGAGGAAGAGTTGTAGCCCCAAATCTGCCTTTCCTCCAGCTCATATTTAGGTTCTTCTGAAGCAGTAGACTTAATTATCCATTTCCAGAAGTCTGCTGTCCTTCCCTGTGGCCATGCTCATGGATAGTTTTCATGCCTTCTGATGACAGGGAGTCTCTAAATCTTCAGGTTTTTTTCAAACATTATGTTCCAGTGGAAATTGCACTGGGTGAAGCTTTGGATGTCAGTAACAGCCATTAACTTTCCACCCCAGCACCATGCTCACTTCCACCTTCCACAGGTTTAACCAGTTACCTCTTCCTCCCCACTATGCCACAAGTTCAAGTAATTCTAAATTATAGTTCTAACAGTGGTAACACAAACAGGCCTGTGATAGACTTTAGTTCTGCTCTCTAAAGGGCTCTGCTATATGGTTTGCACTGTTAGGTGGTTGTGTGCATAAAACACACACAGTTCTCTTGTTTACTGATCCATTTTTACCATCCAATATTGAGTTTAGATTTCTGGATTATGGAGTTAATTTCTGTCTTCTTCATAAAATGAAACTGAACTAATTCCCGTATTTTTGAATGGATGTTTTCCCTTGTATGCTCTTAATAGTTTCTTAAAGACTTTCCTGACTAAACTGAGGGTTTTTTCCCTGTATGTTTTAGGGTCTTTTTTTTGGGGTTTTTTTTTTTTTTTCTTTTCTTCTGGCAAGGCAAGCAATACTTTGCAATCAGCTTAGCATATAATACATTTGCTTCTGAAATAATTGATGTATATCAACTTTATACATAAAACATGACAAAAGCCCATCAGCTATACTTTGCAGTCAGGAGATTAAAAATAAAAAATATTGTTAAAAATTTGATTGGCAAAAATGTCCTAGTTATTCAACTAGTTTGCATCAGTGTCTTTTCAATGACAACTAAGCTCTTTAAAAAGTCTTATTCTGTTTGATAAAAAGTCTTTTTAAAGAGGAGCTTGAATTTACACTTCCAAATTCTGTTTTTGAAGACTTTTAAAATGTTTGCTTATTTGAAACATTCCATCTAATCTAGTAAGACACATAACCTAAGCAAACAACTTCTAAAATAATATATGTATATCAGCAAATCAAAATACCATCTTAGCATTGACATTAAAAATATTTTCTTACTAAATTCATGAAATAAAGATTGTAGAGTGCAGATGACTTATGAATGTGCATGTGTGTGTTCATATTTAATCCCACTGTGATTTACAAATGATGAGCAGTACTACACAATTTAGCCTATGAGAATTACTGAGCAAAGACATGTAGGAACATTCCAATCAGTATGAATAGGAATAGTACAATCAATTTCTTATTTATGGAATTAGTATCAATGTGGGAATATCCATAGAAATTAAAAACATACTGCTCTATAGACCTGTTCTTGTCTTGCACCCAGCTGGTAAATTCCATCCTTTTGTTTGTCCATAAACTAATAACACAAGAAATAATATAAACATATTGCAGAAATCTATCACCTTCATGATATACAAGTAATAATGTCTTCTCCTCTGAATCCTAAAGAACTCATTATTCTTATGTGCATCTAGAGGTTAAGTAAAAGTGAATATAAAAATTGAATCTTACAGGAGTTCTTAGAAATGTGCACACATTCTTGGAATGATACATTTCAGGTGGGATTGCTGAACAAGAACTAGAACTAGTTGGAATACAGTGTAAGTCATTATTTTCTTAAGAACTAATAACAGAACTCTCTGTGAAACCAAAATGACACTCAACCAGTTTCTGAAGATAGTAGAATAATTATAAACCAACAAATTTATTGATCACAAATTTCAATTAAGATTCCTGAATGTTCAAAATATGTTCAGACATAAAAAAGATAACATAAAAACAAAATTAAACCATATGATTAAGGGTACTAATCAGATGTTCTTTGAACTCTGGCAGCCTTGCTACTGCATCCACATTCCCAGAGAGTCTTTTTCAGTGATCACCCATCCCCTGAGTGAAAAACCTCTTCTTAATGACCAGCCTGAACATCCCTTGTCACAGCTTCTTTCCATTTCTTCATGTCCTACTACTGGTCACCAGAGGGAGGAAATCAGCCTCTCTGCCTCTGTTTTCTGAGGAAGCTGTTGACCTCAGTGTGGGTACATTGCAGACTTCTCTTCTCCAAGCTGAACGAAACAAGCAACCTCAGCTGCTTCTCTTGCCTTCAAGACCTTTCATACTCCTCTGGACACACTCTAATAGTCTGATGTCCTTCTTATACTTTGTGTGTCCAAAATTCCACACAGTACTGGAGGTGAGACTGCAGCGGTGCCAGTATAGAATGGAGCAATCACCACCCTCAACCAGCTGCTATTCCATGCCTCGTACATCACAGGGCATTCTTTTGGCTCCATTTTGCTCTATTCTGTGTGGCCCTTTTGGCTGCCAGGGAACATTGTTGATGCATGTTAAACCTGCCAGCAACCCAAATCCCCCAGATCTCTTTACACAGTGCTGCACTACAACTTCTCATCTCCCAGTCTGCAGGTATAACCAGGGTCCCAGGGACATAATCTGGCCCTTGGTCTTGTTAAAATTTTTTTGAATGATCATTTCCAAATAACATGATCAGCTCAGAGTAGATGGATTTATCTTGACTAAGTTTAGAGGCAAGAAATTTCAATAAAATAATCTCAGAAGAGACATTCCTAACTCTGTACTAAGTAATATAGCAACCTAATATACTTAACAGTTTGATGAACTATTCAAATAGACTTGCAATAAGATTAGTTTATTAGTTTATGATGGACAGTAAGATTTGATTAGAGTTGTGACTTGAACCATGATTTCTCTCTTCACTCTTCACCATTAGGTTTGCTCACTCTTTTGCTGCAGTATACTCGAATCATTTAGCAATAATAAATACTAATGGAAGTCCAATTTTAAGCAACCACTGTTGCATGAATCAAACAGTACCTTCAGAGTTTCTTAACAAAGATTCTTAAAAAAAGCCTAAATATGTAGTTTAGATAGTTGTATTATCGAAGTTTCTAGAAGTAGCTGCGATGAGACCCTGTTTTTTGGCTTCTATTTGGATTCTCAGGGAATATCATACATTAAGTTTGTATCAAATGTACAACCAATTTCAGATGGCAGCAGAAAAGGAAATACAAGGAATAAAAGAAATAATTTGCAATATTGAAATTGCATTTTTACTTTACTAGTATATATAATTTGTTTGGTTTTTTTCTTTTTTATGAGAATGACCATAAAATAAGGGGAAATATTATTACAAGATCTGTGATCCTATAGATTCTCATAGCTAGTGCTACACATATTTTGAAGATACCAAATCCACTTATTAGGTAGAGGTACAATTCCCATTTATCAATATTATTCAATAATAATAATAATAATAATAATAATAATAATAATAATAATAATAATAATAATAATAATAATAATAATAATGTTGTTGTGGTTGCAACCATTAAGTCATATGATACAATTGTATGCAATTTCCGCAGTAAAATACAATACAAAGAGAAGAAGGGAGGAGAGTAACCAAGCAAAAATTTTTCCCTTCTTCAGTCTCTTTTTCACATTAATTGGTATTAACCCCTGAGAGGGGGGTGTTTAGATCTGTCACTTCACCATGCTGCTGCGTAACTAATTAATAATAATGGTGGAGCTGTGAACTCATCAGTCTAAGCTATTAAAATTAAAATATCATGAGCTATCACATCCTGAAACGGAATAAAACACATTTATTATCAATGAGAAAGCCAGAGTTGATCCTCCCTTTCTGATTCCTGAGAAAGAGGGCAGTGTTGGATATAATTTGTCACAAGAAATAAGACTTCCTATCTATACTCTAATCTATGTCTGGATCTTCTCTTTCAGCAGCCTGAAGTCTGAAGGAAATGGTAGAATATCTTTTATTAAAATACAGTTATTATCACAGTTCTAATAATTCTGAGATCTCAAAAACACAGAAGAAAACTCGTGATCTGTAGAGTGACACTGACACAGGGGCAGCTGAAGCACACTGAGAACAGCCTAAGGGAGGACCATTTTTGTGCTGTTTTTAAAGAAAGCATCTGGGTTTTGTCATGTAGCGAAAAAAACAATGAATTTGGGAAGAACTATTGCTAAAAGTGATCACTTAACTGCTGTTTTTGAGATGAAGAAATTAAACTACATGTTTGAATCTCTTATTTAGTCAAATGTAGAGAGTCTGACAAATGTAGCATGAGTAAAATGTCTCTTGTCCAATGGTTGTCCCTTCATCCAACTTAACAATGGACTCAACATTTAAACCCCACTGATGTCAGTGATAGTCGTCTTCATTTTAGCTTTTACATATACAGAGTTATGACTACATTCAAAAGTGGGGTGAGCACAGAATGTGCATGTTTTGCAAACCCTGAAACTTTCACAGTGGCAAACAAACAGCCAAGGATCTGAGTGGGAACGCTGGGGAACCAAGATGTGCTTATGACAAGATATTTCTGCCCTGTGAAAAATTCCAGGTAATTAATTCAGGTCACAGAACACGGTGCCATGAGAAAGCTGGGTACATTCACTCTGCTGTACTCTTGAATCACTCTGAGAATTGTTATTTATTTGATAAATGTCCACAAGGCCCACAGAAATCGGACATTCATAAATCTAAACAGGAGGTGATAAAAACACAAAGCTCAGCTTTTAATAAGCAGGGACTTCCATCTGGTAGTTCTTCTGGTGATATTACAGGTGTATGTAGCAGAGGCACTTGTGGAAGCACAATCTTATTGTCCTCAGGATTTCTTCCCAGCAGATACATCTATTGACTGAGAACAGAGAGAATGAGCAGAAATTTGCACCAAATAATTTACCAAAAAGGTAGCACTTTGACAGCACTGAAAATGGAGTAGCAAAATGAGTGGGGAAAAAAAATGCTCAGGTAGACCTGGACACTATATTCTGTAAGAGCTGTGGCTTTATCAATCTGCTGCAACTATGTTCTCGCATGGTTCTGTTTCATTGAAATGTAAGACACTTGTTCAAGTTGTGTGGCCAGAGGGATGTATAGAGGGCTGAGGTCCTGATTTATAGAAATCTTAGTTGAAACTAAAAACAGTAATCACATTCTGATGTAGCAGAAAGCATGCCGAAAACTGATGATAGGAAGGAACTTTTAACAAAAGGATACCTGGGGGTAAGGTGTTCCTTTCATTTTGTCTTCACAAAAACTCACACAGGCATGGATCAGGGGATCAGGATATCTAAATAATATATATGGCAAAAAATAAATGTTACTTTTAAGAGAAAACACTGGAAAACAATCTGTTTCACACAGCTTTAATTTGTGGTACAAAATTGTAATGATTGTGGCTTCTTTTAGATACATTTCTTCTGTTAAAATAACTCCTAACATCACTTTTCTAACCAAATCTGATGACTATCACAATAGAAATAGAGAACTTTTTCAAATCAATCTTTTTGAGTCTCTTTATTAAAAGTGACTATTCTGAATAATAAAAACATACTTTGTGTGATATTGAAGCTATTCACAGAAATGAAAATGAAAAGGATAAAGCTGAATATTGGAATATTCTACATTTTTTACAGTCTTTCAAATGACACGTGGTAAATTAGATTACTTTTACTTATAAACATCAAAGAACACAGTGTCAAAATCTCTGAAAAACTACATTACAAGCACTAGCTATTCTGCACAGTCCCAATAGAAAAGCAAGATACAAAATGATGTCACTGCCCTCTGAAAGATCTAAGCAACCATAAAACAGGTTCAGAACTTGCTGAAGTCCTCCATCACAAGTATTTAATTAATTGTCTCCATCAACCCCTGATAAGAGACCTTTCCCATTAGCACAGACTAACCCTGTCTCTGCGAAAAGAGACAGATTAATTTCCAATTTTCACCAAAGCATCTCAAAGCTCTGACCAGAACTAAGCTTAGTAGACACAAACATTTCAGTGTTTAAGTTAGACTGACAATCCCCTCAAGTAAGTTAGCAAGTAACTGTGCTCCTTAGTGTAGGCCAAAAATAGGAAACAGCCTGGTTCTGAAGAAGGTTATAAATATAAAAATATTTTTATTTTACTTACACGTTCTGAAAGCATTGTTCAAAAATTATTATGTTTAAAAATGTTACTACCATTGCAAAATATTATAGTATTAGTCCAATATCCTGAATTATATATCTTCCAAGAAAACTTTGTGAATGTACAGAGATAAGATCAAAGTCTACATCTGCATATACTGCCATATGTATTTCAATAACACTATGCCCTTCAAATGGGCAAGTAAAATATTTATATCACTACACTGCATTTTTTCCTAAATTATTTAAATTTATAACATAAGTGAGAAAAAAAAACCAAAAAAAAACAAAAAAACCCAAAAACTTAGCAACCTGGTGTAATTAACAATTTAACAAAGTCTATATTTGGCACTCTTGGCTGAACTACATAGTTTGCACATAACAGTGAATTTTGTTCAGGACACATGGGATCTTTCCATCCTATTGTTTGGTTAGTCCTACTCTTTGGCCTTAATTCATCAAATATTGGGATAATTTGCAATTTTTCTGTCAGGTCCTATTGTTGAAGTTGTTTGAAGTGAAGGGAATGGTGTCAACTGAGCTTAGACCAGTCCCTAAATATAATGCCCTTTCTTACAGCACACAGAGGAAGGACATAAGAAAATTACATGGTGTAATTGCAAATGTTACGATTAGTACAAATGCTGTAAACATTGCTGACTTTAAGCCCCTAAATTGTTTATAGAACAAACAAAAAAGGAATTAATCAGGATTAATATCTGAACTTCAATCCCACGCTGGAGCTCATTGATGGCTAACATGCAGCCTGGTGTTCCACAGCTGGAATATGAGCCCTCCTGTTTGAAGTAGTGTTTTCCTCATATGCCAAGTAGGCAAGATATTTCCTGCTGAATTAACCTCCTATAAGCTAGATCAAAAACTGTCAGGAGTCCTGGGAAGGCAATTCAGAATGTCTGTCTCCATAAAAGAAATAATCTCTCTGAAGTTTCCTAAGAGCTCTTCAGTTTGTTTAATCTTGTCAACCATGCTTCCTCTTTAGTCAGTGAGGAGATAAATCCCAATCACAATGTGGAAGATGGCAATTAAGAGCTCTTCTCTACTTGATGGAGAAAAACTTCATTCCTAAGTCAAAGGAGAGGTTTGAAATAATTGAGGTGTCTCTTGAGGTTCTAATATTTTTTTTCTTTTTTTTTTTAATCCAGAGGGATTCCAAAGTACTGAGGTGGAAATCTAAAAGCTTCTTTGTTAACTTAGAGGAAGAGTTCTGGTACAAAATATGCCCAGTAGCAAAATCTCCATATCCTAGACCTGAAGCTTTTGAATTCTTAAAATATGGTTTCTGCACTTGTACAATCATTAACCATACTCTGACTTTGCTATCTCCATTACAGCACAAGGACCAAAACACTGTTTCACTGAGGTAAATGTACCTGGGTACTTAGGTCAAGGTCCATAGACTCTTGGTGAGTAATGAAACATGGCTGCAGGCCTTGTGGCTTAAGTCACATGTGGGACAGGAAACACTGCTCATAAGCAAAGGTTTGATGATGAAATTTTTTTCCTTGCACTCCTTTCAATCACGTTTCCTCACTGTATGCCTTTTCTAGGCACTGCAAGTACTGACACAGAAACCCCCCCCCAAAAAATAGGACAAAAGTGAAATAAAAAATTAGATTAAGTATATAATAAAATATTCAAGGTAGGGATGATTTTATATAGATTTCTTGGTTTTCTTTCTGAATTTTGTGGTATTAGCATGATAAACATGATAGTGTCACAAAAGGATCTGGGAGTGTTGGATGACAGCCATGTGCCAGAGTGTGCCCAGCTAAGCAGCTTTTAGAACCATTGGAAAATGACCTCTCCTCTTTGTAATTTACTCTTAGCTTTCACTTTTCTCTCCATTACTCTGGGCAACCAAAATTTTGCTACCCGACCGAGTCAGGTAACTAAAATGCTGAGATAAACTTTGCAAGTTCTGCATTCTATACTTCTATGACTACCATGCGCAAGAACTTTGGCCTGTAAGTTGCATAGCTCATTCACCTAGCCAGGTTAGATATGTGAGAAGACTGCCAAGTGCTCTTCATTCTGATCAGATAAGTTCTGAGAAGGCTTTCTAGTGAATCTTTTCTTACCATTTGTTTTAAGGTACTGATTATGTGCATATGCATGTGTGAGTAGCAGTTTAATATTTAAATTAATAATAATATTGTATACAAATGAATGATAATTTTGTCTAGATTTTATTTTTCAATTAAATTATATTAAAATATCTCAATCTCTGAGTAAGCTCCAATGGATCTGTCATGGTCCATTATGCTCCAAAGTAGCCGTTAGGGACTATTATGTCAATTATCATACACATCCATGACAGATTGGGGTTTTTTGGCTTCTTTTATTTTAATATTAACATTAAAATAAAGCCAAGAAGGGTCTGGATCACTCATGGTATTTAAATGCAGCAGAGAGCCGTTCATTTGGAGGCTACTCAGTGAAATCTAACTTGGGTCAGAGGTAGCTGAAAAATTCTCTTCAGTGATGCACATAAAAGAGGCTTAGCATCTCAAAAAATCATGTCTGATCCATGGAAGTTCATGGAAATTCTTAAAATTCCTTTAATGATTACAGAAGTAGATCCTTACTTTAGGTTGCAATATTTCATATTGCAGTTGGACAAATACTACTGGGGTTGAAACTGATTTGCTGTCTTCACCGGATGAGTGCAAACATAGTCACAGGTTCAGTGAACTTCTCAAGAATTCTGGAGAAATTTCATGGCCTTCACCATGTTTCTTCTAGTTGCTACACAACTTTGTATCATGGGGTTTTTTTTGGGTTTTTTGGGTTATTTTGCTTGGATTTTTTTTGTTTGGTTGTTTTTTTTTTAAAGAAAAAATAAGCAGAATGATAGAAAGACTATACAAAGGTGAAAATGATAAAATGATGATAAGAAGTATGGGACTTCTTTTTTGTATGAGAAGGGTTTAAAAAATTAGTTTTCACCATTAGAAAATACAACCAAAATGATTAGTAAATGAGTATTCTTTTTCCAGTGAACTGTGGTTTACTCTGTGGAACTTGAGCATAAAGCAGGTTTAAAGCACAAAGATTCACATGGAAACATGCAAAGGTGAATTCACTAATCTTGTAATTAGTAATCTGAAAACAATCACAATTTCAGGATACCCAAAACAGCTTAATGGTAGAAGAAGTATTCTTCAGATGTCTACTACTAGCCTTTTGAAATATGGGGTCATTAAATAAATAAGTTTCAGATTTGTGACTTACAAGTTCATGTAACTCTGCTGGCACATTGAGGGCATATTCTCACCTCTAAACTTCCTTTCATGGCAGTGGTTAATCTGGCTTCCACATCACTATGAAATTACTGAATTACTGAACTCTCTCTTATATGAAAAACTAAGGCAAGTAAATGTGAGGAAAAGAAATGGAAGGCATCATGTCAGTCATCATAGCTGAGAAACCTGTATCTTATAAAACTGTCTCTACAAAAAGAAAAAAGAAAAAAGAAAAAAGAAAAAAGAAAAAAGAAAAAAGAAAAAAGAAAAAAGAAAAAAGAAAAAAGAAAAAAGAAAAAAGAAAAAAGAAAACCCAAACAATTGATCAAACAAATGAAAAATAACCCCATAAGAGGTTACAGGGTATTCATCTCATCCAAAAGTAGACATGTAAAACCAATGAGAAGAATCATGACCTGAAAGGAAATACTTTTATCATTGATTATAATATTAGCTTGATTTAACTAGAAAAGCTAGAAATGGTTCAGCTGGGAGCTTTGAGATTTTAATTAATATGAAAATTTTCATCCATACCTTTTCTTTAAGGTAAACATATGTGATACAATACAGGCAGAATATCCATAACCTTTGGCATGAGTGATGAAGGCACAACAAAAAAATACACCAATGTATGGACAACTGGATTGACTTGGAACATCCAAATAGACAGGTTTGGAGCAATATTCATATAGAGATATTGATTTGTATTGTGCTATACCAGACCTGATGCTCAGCTTTGGCACCAGAGTGCTTGTGTCTCTGTAGCTTCTGTGCCCTATCTGGGTGGCCTGTGTACACCTTCAATATCCTTGAAGACCTGCAGTGGCACTGAGTTCCTGTGCTTAGGCAACTGAATCTTGCCCAGGACATCAGTATTCATATTGGAAATGTCTAAAGTTAGATTAAGTGAATCCAAGCACTAATGATTAAGGACAGGTGAAATAACCCCATGTTTTGAGTCACTGATCATGTATCTCTTACGTCAGTCTCCAAGCTTTTACAAAGATAATGCATGTAGCACTCCTGTCTAGTAGGACAAAATCTTTTCAATGAAATCCGATCCCATTAACATCAACAGCAATCCTCCTTTAGCTTTTAGTAGGTTGTGCTTTCTTAGTGGTGAGTCCAGGCACAAGAGAGCAAGAAAAACACCACAAATACAGCTTTTCCTCTCCACACACCTTGTTTTGGGAAAAAAAGGAAACAAACCCCAAAAGTAATAATGTTGCATAAGCAGGTTCAAAAAGTGAACTCATGTCCATTTTTTACTTGTACAGCACTAAATTAGCAATAGAAATATTATGAATATTCTGTGAGAATGTAATGGAAATTGTGCTTTGAAAGAGTCAGATAACAGGGACATGGAAATTCAAACACCCTACAAAAAGATACATTCATCCAATTAATTGTTTTAATAAAATCCTATTTAGCAACAAGAATCCTTGCAGAAACACTGTAGTTAATGGTGAAATTGTTGTTAAGTCATTTATGCAGGTGAAGACAAAGGTTGCAGCTATACTTGCCTCTTGGCTTAAGAGAAAAGAGCTCTTGTCTTTCCCCCATACATCTCTGAGAGCAAAGCATAGTATTGCCCTTTGTGTTTCATTTAATGCTGAAAATTTCCTTTCTTATGCTTGCAGATCGTATAATGCAACAATTATGTGACACATTAAAATAAAATTATGACAATGCTTGCACTGTATCCAAATGTGAAGAGATCTGCCGTCATTTCAAATGGGAAACCTGCTATTAGCTCACACAATGGATTCCCCAGCTGAAAAGAAGACATAAATTGGAGAGAATCAAGCATTCACCGCCAGCGGATCTGCTGCTTGTGTTCACTGATGAGATGTAAATGTGCTTAGCAAGAGTACAGCATCAGAAGAGGACCATGAAATTATAATATAGTGACTGTAATGAGAATGGGTTAATTTGTAGCATTTCTTATTCTAATTATGGTATTTGACACATGGGAACAAAACCATTTTCAGCCATTTTCTTTTCTTGTTACTATCCCTTATTACAAGAACGAGAAACAAGAGCAATCTGCATGTTTTTCTACTCTGTGAAATACCATAGCATGCTGCACTATTTTGACCCTTTCAATATTCTGCATAGGCAATTTGAGAGAAGACAGTCCAGTTATGGTCTCGGCAAAGAGCATTTAATGAATCCAGGAAAAGTATAATTTGTATGGAAATAGCCTGAATTATTTTTTAAGTTCACAAGAATGTAAGGGGGGAGAAATAACAAGCCAGCAACAAAACCCAAAACCTAGAAAACAGAAACAGCATGGCATTGCTCTATCTCTTGCACAGTAATTTAATGAGAATTAAAATGTGTATGAACTTATCCTATTCTCAGAGTCGTGGGATGCTAGTTTCATCTTGCAATGTGTAAATTAGCTATACAGACATATTTTCTTTGTAAGAGAGATGTCCAGCTGGTGAAAAATATCTTGTTCCACACAATTCAGATATAAACACATTATTTTGGCAGGAAATAAGTATATAGAGGTTAAGATACTTTCCACTAAAACTAAATGGATGTATTTTCAGGACTATTTTGTAACAATGGGTACAAAATAATATCCACAAAGAACACAGAAACATGGAATTCATATTTCAGTGAACAAATTCAAATTCTGATAACACAGAGATGGATGAAATACCTTTTTTTGACAAAAGAATCAGACAGAAGCTTATAGGAGATTAGGTAATTTTGTTTAAAAATTCCTCTTTTGGTTTACCTTCCTACTTGGTAACAGTCATTTGAGGGTTATTGTATTTATGCGTAGATATTGCACGTTTTGAAACAGCACAAATTAGCTCCGCTTTTGTGAGTTGCTTCTGGTACTGAGTATCCTGACTGCTCTTTAAAATATAATTATAGAAAAGATTGTTGTTCTTGAAATTCACAACTCTGGAAGTACTCTATGGGTGAGGATAAGAAAGGGAAAAGGAAAAAGGAAAAGAAAAAGCAACAAAGTCCAAAGGTTTTCTTACTGAACTGCCTTCAGTGAGGATGAGGAGGACACTTGTATTTTGAAGACTTTCAAATATGAGAGGAAAAAGTGAAATTAGATTTTTATAGGAGATTTGTTGGATTTATTAAAACTTCATTTGAGCAGTCAAATCATTCAGGCTATTTTTAGGTTCAGACTTGGCACATTGAAACAGCTGAAATGAAGGTCCATGTTCGTAAAGGTGATTCAAACGTTGTCAATAGTGGGATTCTCACCAGGGAATTACAATTTGTGTGCTTCTTCAGTCTGTATTTGAATCACGATGGAGCTTAGATAAAACATCATGCATCTAACTGCTTAGCTAAAGATTGATCTAAAGATATTTGAGTGCTTCTGTTTAGGATAGAAGGAACTCTGTGATCCAGAATGGCAGAATAAATCAATTTTAGGCTTCTACAGCAATAATCCAGAGCCCAGGGACCAGACAACTTAATCTTTGTTTGAAAGAAAGATCCCAAATTGCCACAAGTCTGAGCTTGGAATTTAGAGATTCTGAATCTCATTTACAAACGTTCATGTCCTATTAATTTTTCCCAAGTAATTACAGAGCCCTGAGTTTCTTGGATCAAAAAGCTAATATATTTTTCAAATGAAATAAATTTAATTTACCTAGTAGAAAATTCATAAACCTAGTAAAATTCATATACCTAGTAGAAAGAGAGAGGAAAGACATTATTAAACCTGGCCTGTAGACCTACCAGGGAAAGGACACAGAAATACCCTGACTTCAAGGGATCACAACTAAGTGCATTAGATTGACAGAACACCTTATACCCACAATGATATCAGATTAATTTTTCTGTGAGTGCTCAGTAAAGAAGGTAGCCCAGAAATAGCTAAGAATAAAGTCTGTAGTAAAATAATTATCTACTGACAAAAAATCATTATATAACTTTATGCATGCACAATAAGCACATCCGTGTACTCACACGTACATGTACATCGTTATATGAATACTATTATATAGATTTCAGTTATTTTTCACTGAATATTTCTCACAAATGGCACAAAACAAAAAGTAAGATATTGTGGCCTTACTAAGCTTTCCTAAATATATTTAGCTATTTGAGATGCCTGCCTGGCCTCTATCTGTCACTTGCCAAGAGAATAGGTCTCCTGTAGGTCCTGTGACTTGGATGCTAAACCAGATGTTTTTAATACACTAAAATACCTCAAATCACAATACACTCCTGGTTTTTGGCAAGTAGAATGCCAGTTTCTGGGATCAGAATTTGCTGCATATCTCTGCAGCTGTAACTACAGCAGTCATTTTGGCAGGCTTCAGGTACCAAAATGTAAGACAGACAAGGCATCGTGCCCAAACTCTAGCAGCTGATCTCCAAAAGGCTGCATATCTTCCATAAGTTCTGTCTCTAACCTGCCAACTCTATTTAGGTGTATTGGCATCTGAGGTGGCAGAATATACCCGTGTTTATGTAGCTGAATCCTGCCCTAAGTCTCTATTAATTATAATAGCAGTGCAGACATCTAGTTCACATGAACATAATGAGGGGAAAACTTCACTCATTTGCTCCTCTACTTCTTATTAATAGCAATAGTTTGAAGACACCAAGATGACAATGCCAAGATTTTTTTTTCATTTTTCCTTTTTTTTGTCTTTCTTTTAACCCACTTTTATTTAGTTGTATTTAAATAAATGTTGAAGTGAACTCAATACTATTTCTAGTGGCAGTAGGTCAAATCAGGATCTATTTCTATTTATTCCTATTCTTCTCTCACTTCGCCACTTCTGCTTTAACCCCCTTTAGCCAAAAAATTTAATAAAATAGATGAGGAGTACAAAGAAATGGAACATTATTTTCCATTTGTAGAAGTTTGTACAAATACAATTTTATATCTTTATTATTAAGTAGATATGTCATATTAAATGTAAAATAGTCTATCATCCATCTTTGTGAATACTTTTATAATTTAAAATGGAGTATGGCTTTTATAGAGTATATATAAACTAAGGTAAAACATAAAGCTATTAAAACACTGTCTAAACACTGTTAAAGAGTCTCTAATAATAATTTAAAATCCTCCAAAAAGGTAATAGCAATAAAATAGAATTCAGGTCTTGTGAATTTTGTTTTATCATATTCAGCACAAAAAAAACCACCTTTCACTGAAGTTTTCTACTGTTAGTGATTTCTTCAGAGTGCACTCAAGGTATATCTCCTTTTCTCTGCTTCTTTGAATACTAAAGATGAAAACAAAACTCTAAAAGCATATTTGATCTTCAGACCATCTGGTCAGTTCAGCTTCCCATTGTGTCCTCCTTATCTCTGATGATTTTGTAGAGGTTTAATGTTTAATTCATTTTCCTTTCTTTTGCAGCTTTGCTGTCTTCTCTCTTTAAAAGTCACATGGATACCTATGTTGATGCTTTTTGCACATCCTCTCTTTGGGCCTTATCAAGGAATTCAGTTGTATTCTGTGTTTGAAACTAAGTATGGAATTGTTCATGCATTTTCCTTATAGGACATTTTCCTTAAAAGGAGAAAAAAAAGAACTGAAAAGACTTTCACAATAGAAAGCCATTTTTTTATTAGAATATGAATCTTTAGAGTAACATTTCAAATACAGAATGACAAGAGAGGAACAATAAATGTTTATGACACCTCCTCTCTATTCACATGCATTCTTAGAAGATGGTTACCTGTTTTTACCCTTGGTTTCAGTTGTCTGTAGTCTTACGAATGCAGGAGTTGCAGCAAGCTCAGTACAGGCCATCCAGTCTTAGGATGACTTCCTGTTACAGCAGAGACTTCTCTGTCAGCTTCCAACCCCTTTCAGGGTTGTATAAGTCTCATTGTTGTGCTCTAAACTTGTTTCTCATTTTTCCCTCACAAAACCCTCCTACTGTCATTGAAGCTATTTCCTTCCAAGCATTCGTAGCAGTCCTAAAGGGACAGAGCCATTTCATTGTTAGAAATTTTCACATGACCTAGTAACACATCTTCTTAAACAACCACAACACCTACATTAGGAACAAACAGATACTACCCATCATGACACCCCTTGTTCATTGGCTGTAATCTAGGATGAAAAATAAAAGAAACCCAAGCACAAAGCCTTCTTACTAAGAACACTGGCAACACCTCTTTGGGGCTACATTCTAAAGCATTATTGGCCTAAACTGGCCTAAAGAGAAGGGACCAGAAAGAGGCCCTGAGCTGAGTAGCAATGAAGTGAAACAGATTCTGTGTCATCAATACAGGACATACACCTAATTAAGCAGGAGACAATAAGAGAATATAGGGGACATTGTGGAGGCAGTAAAGACCAGGGAAGAGGCTAATCTCAGACTTGGAGACTAATATTCAGAGAATAATTCCAAGCAAGGGATCTCAGTTATGTTATCTTCCTCCTTTGGGGGAATCTACAGCTCTCCACTTAACATATGGGAAAGTGAGGAAGCTTAAGAAGAGTGAAAAAGCCCAACAAAAATATGTGGATCCCCTCCACAGGGGCCTTGTGAATTCAAAGAACTAAAGCCTCTTACATTTAAACCAGATTCTATCCTTGTTCTCAATCCTTTTAAAGAAAAGAAGAATATAGTTATCTCTATATTTTCAGTTACTTGGTTAAAGGATCGTAACTGTGAACACATCAGAGCACAGAGAAGCAATATCTGTCAGCAGAGTCCCAATAAACAGATCAGAGAAAGAAGCCCTGGACCCACTCCTCCAGAGCTGCTTCAAGGGCACCAGGTGAGACACATCACCATCAGTCAATGGGCAATGCTCTTTACTTTACCTCACAGCAGGGTGTCACTGCCTAGGGATATGGGAATTATTAGGTGTGTGATGCTGGGGAAGATTACCCTGGGATTATAAAATTACAGGATGTTTAGGGGATGAACCAAAGGTGCAATAAGAGACAGACTGTCGTGTTGTCTGGCCATGCTCTGGGAGTGATCAGTGCAGTCTGTCCAGTCTTCTGACCAAATTGCATGTCTAATTATTTTCCTGGGTGATGACCCCCTTATTTTGTGTGCACGTGTACATATGGCTATCTGAATGCCAGCAACTGGTGTGGGGACCACAGGTTATAAGGGACAATATGTCTAAGAGTCAGCACCCGGGCAGCCTGCATATTGTGTGACTATGTGTGTCCACGTTTGCTTGCAAATAGCATGGCAGAGTAGTCCATGAGTAGGATAAGAGGCTTGGTAGCCAGGTATCAAAGCAGACAGAAGTATGATCTAGATACTGGAAAGACCAGAATGTCTGAAAATTGACAGCTGGAGAGACCACAGGTGTCCAAATAATCTACTAGAGTAACCATGAGGTATAAGGGTTGGCTTACTGGCGTATTTACATGTTTATGGCTACACTGAAGCCAGGAGGATTCCAAGGATCTATGGTGTAGATAGAGTAAGGTCATTTATGGGTTGGACTGGATCAACAGTGTGTGTGGGCTCATGAATCTGTGTGTGAGTGCACAAAAATAAGAGTGCACAAGTATGTGTGAGGGGTTCTGAACTGCAAGGAACTGAAAGGGCATTGCTGGCTTTGGGAGAGCCAGCAAATTGAGAAAGCAAGGTCCTAGGGCAAGTTCCTGCCCTTAGTGCACAAATCCATGCTGCTGGGACAATCAGCTTTGTATATATGCACTCTTTTCCACTAACAAACCTTTACCCTGGACTGGCAGAAACGGTTACAAAATTAGGCAACTCTTTGTGCTGTGTTTGCATCTTTCTATCTGTCCTGTTCTGTATGGTTTTCTGTGTGCATTTCCAAAGTTTCTGCATGTGCCTTTTGAGAAATGCATGCTCAGCCTTGACACTGGCTTTGCTCAGGAACAGGGAGCTGCAGTGCCTTTCCCTCAATTGTGCAACCAGAATCAGCAAAACTTTAACAGTATTATCACAGAATCTTTTAGGTTGGAGAAGACCTTTATGGCCATTGAGAGCAATCATATTCGCTAACTCTTTCACCCTTTAAGAGTTTGACATCATAAACTCATCATTGTTAAAGTTATTTTTATTTTTATGCATTTTTGGAATGAATATTTTATATTAAGAGGACATACCTGGTATTCATATTGCTGTAGTTCTTGGTTCTTACATGTTAACAGTAAAAGCTACTCATAATTTCAACTGAAGGACAGAAAATCATATGACAGAAATCACATAGCTAATGTGAGAAAATTATAAAGCTTTAGCAGTTGTCTCAGTGTCATTCACAGTTCTGTAGAGAAGATGCTATAGCTCAATTAAAATTTATATGTATATATATGTATATTTATCTATATATGTGTATATTGGAATAGTGATCCCTGAAGTAAAGCAAATTTATTTATCATCCAGTGGAAGAATTGCATACCTGTGTGTAAAAAGGACCATTTCAGATGATGGCTATAAAAATGTACTCCTGGAGGATTATTCATCAAGAAGTTATTTTTTATATACTCAGAACATAAAATCTGCAAGCCTTAGATAAAATTGTCAGAATAATTAGGTTCTTTTTACCTCATCAGCGAATGAAATGCAGTGATTCCAAAGTAATATTTCTGGAGAAGGTACCAAAGGGGCTGAGGCTGATTCACAGTAGCTAATAAGATAACACACACCCCACCCAAGCAAGCGAAAGCTAATCATAAAAATAACTTTAATGGGTAATTTCTGTGCTTCAGAATATAAATGAATACCAGAAGGAGAGTGAAGACATGCTTTTTGACTTCAGACAATTAAAGTCCTGCTCTTGGTTGGTCAGTACTGTCACTGATTAGTAGGTGAAAATAAGGATTTAGATGTGATAGACACAATTTTTGGCATCCATCTTGATTTCTGATGCTACTTTGATAAATCTCCTTGTTTACAATCTGATTCAATTGTAAGAGTTTTTAGGTATTAGTTATTCAGGGAATAATTGTAAAAAAGAGTCATGGGACCTAACAACAATATTTTCGTGCCTAACTATCAACAAGGGAAAAGAGAGAGGCTCATCAAACTGACAAATATGCATCCACGCTGAATCAAATGTTGGAAAAAAGGTTTGTCATAAATGTTTTGTAGTCTTCTTGCAAGAGAAGCAGACAATTCAATACAAAAACCTAATCTTTTTATGTATATGGGCAATCTCACAGGTGGAAATGTTTCTCTGTGCAAAAAAAAAAATCTCTATACATAAATATTAATTCTATGCAGTAATTATAAGAGGTAGCAATAGTGTTATAAAACCCTCTCTTAACAGAAGCAACAGAGTCAGGCTAAATCCAACTCTACTGCCATAATATTGTGTGCAAAATATATGTGCTTTCATATAATCATAGATTCATTTAGGTTGGAAAAGACCTTTAAAATCACCACATCCAACCACTGATTGAACACTGCAAGTTCACCACTAAACTGTGCCACTCAGATCCATATCTACACACCTTTTAAATAATTCCAGAGATGGTGACTCAACCAATTCCCTGGACAGATTGTTCCAGCTCTTTACAATATTTTGTTGAAGAATTTTCTCTCAATATCTAATCCAAACCACCTCTTACCAAACCTGACACCATTTCGTGTTGCTTTCTATTTGGGAGGAGAGGCCAATCCCTCCATCGCTACATCTTCCTTACATACAGTAGTAGAGAGCTTTAAAGTCCACCCTGAACCTTCTGCTCTCCAGACTGAACATTCCCATCTCCCTCAGCCACTCCTCATAAGATTTGTGCTCCAGACCCTCCAGATCAGCTTTATTGCCTTTCTCTGAACATGTCCCAGCACCTTGACATCTTTCTGGTAGTGAGGGGCCCAAAATTTATAGCCTCAGCTGGGTCTAATACACACATTGAACATGATTCCCGAGGGCAGAACTCACTACTATTTTCAAATTCAGTTGTGTAACTACAGGGTAGCTAGCCTGAACTTCAGGCTCAAATCAGGCACCAAAAAGCCCATCAAAAGCTGCTTTTGAAAGGTTAATCTGTAGCATAATATGGGGGTGAATGGATATCACTTTAGCAGCTCTTGGATTGAGAAATGGAAGTTCCTTTCGCACGATCTCCCCATGTTCACAGCAGCAATACAGTTGAAATTTTTGTTGTGCTGTGTTTTGGCTCTGTGCAACTGCGTGACCTTTTCCTTGGCCAGGCAGTCCTGCTGTTCAGTCAACACATGAACCCTTTGCCTGTCCTGGGCTGGCAATATTTAATGGCTCTCATTAAGCTCTGATTTCTGTCTTAAAGCAATTAGCACAACTTTGGTTGGAAAACCTCCATTTTCATTTCATTAAAAAACTCAAGAAACTGGGAACTGAAAGGAAATAAAAAGATAAAAACATAAAGGGAATTTTGGGCTCTGTTGACTTTGCAGCAAACCTGAAGAAAGCCAAATTCTTCATTGAGCCCTAATAATGAGGCTTAGACTGGCTCCAATAGCAGTCTTTGTACCACCTATTGCAAAAGCTTCATTTATGTTCTATTTAAAAAGTCCACTGAAGCATAGAAAACGTGTCATTTGTGTAGAGAATGAGAGTTATGCAATTTTTGCTGGCATAAACAATGCAATAACTACTTAGAAATAGCCTTTTGCACTCGTGAATGGGGTCCATTATCTGCTCTGTCTCTCTTTTTTGCTCATTCTGAGTTGGGGCATAATAATAAAAGAAAGGCATCCTCTTTGCCTCAGAACTCTGGTTTTCAAACAGCAAGTGGATAACAATATATGACAGCTCATTTTTGTCTTCTGATTAAGGAGCAGCCATGTTTTACAGACACTTACTGAGCTGCCAGCCAATTAAACATTTCAATTCATTTATATGTATTTAATTGGACTACCTTTGCATATAGGGCTTTTCTGGAGTTATCAAACAGCTTAGACGCTGTAAGACAGTAGATAAGAATTACTGAACTATTATTATTGTTATTATTACTCTCATCACTACTATTAGTGGGGAAAGTCAGGGTAAATGAATAGTGGAGTGTTTGAGAGGTACCTTTCTGGCAGAGTGTGTGTCCTATTTAATCACTTGTCTGTAAATAAAGAGGTATTAAATCTGTCCTTAATAATTTTCTCAGTGTTTCTCCTGGTTGCATTTTTGGGAAGAAGAATTTACACAAAGGCTACTGGCAGGGCTGCTAAGGGCCCAGCAGATGACATAATATATTTTCAGAATCTAGATTTTCATAAAGCCTTTTTTCACATACCACGTGACATGTTCCTGCTTAAGCTCTGGGATGATGCAAGGATTCAGGGCAGGACATGAGCAGAGATACAGAACAGGTTGAAAAATAGCAAAGCAGCGACTATAGATAGCTCCTGTGAAAGAAACTATATCGAACCAGAAAAAGTGGTCTTTTTGGGTCCACATGGGCTAGTGCTGCATGTTTTGTGCTTTAATTTAAAAAGATGATCTAGAAACACAAAGAACAGATGCAGTACAGTAGCATTTTTTGAGGACAAAAATATGAAAAATGATGACATCTTTCCACTGTATGATGGAGGACATACAGACAGCTAAACTTAAAAGGGAGTTAGATTTGATTTGTAAATAGGTTGTCACAGAGGAATTAAATGTAATATTGACAAATACAAAGTAATAAAACTTTAGTGCTGCAAACCCCACTAAATTCTAATGTAGAACTAATGGGATTAAACTCAAAGGAAATTTGACAAAAGGAAACCAAACCAACCAACCAAACAAGCAAAAAAACTCCCCAACACTTTTCAGGATAAACAGGAATATTTCATGTTACCCATTCTAAGAGCATATATTGAGGTTGTTTTTTGGTTTTTTTTTCAGTAATAACAATACTAATACTTGGCACATCTAAGTGGATTTCCTCAAATAGGTTAACCTATTGATTTGACAGATATTGGTCATTACAGGAATTCAGTCAGCAAGGTATGCAGTGATAGCAGTGGCAACTATGGCAAGACCTGTGGCAAAACACCTGAAGGAGATAAGGAGGGGGTTCTGGAGTGACTGGAGTCACAGAATCCCCAAAAAAGTGCAGAGACACCTGTCAGGACCTGGCAGCTCTCCCCAGCAACCACAGGCAAACTGTGTGTGAAGAAGGACGCTTTGTGCAACAGTGTGTGTAGCAGAGCACAGTCACCCCTCCAGACAACAAAGGTTTCCACACAGCCAAAAACCACTGCTAGAAGGTGGCATATTTTGTGACACAAAATATGGATGGAGTAGTCTATAAGCATCTGCCTGATGTTTCACAATCACTAGCCCTTGTGGAAGGCTCAGCAGATGTTGGCTGCAAACTCCATACAGCAGAGAAGAGGCAGCATAGGAGGTCCCTTCAGAGTATGGGAGAGAACTCCCTGGCACAGCTGGTAAGTGAGCCTACCAGGGGTGATGCCCCAGATAGAGACGGGTGGCTGGTGGGTGATAGGGTGGTCAGAGGCCATTGAGGTCACTTGGACCTTGAAGTTGGTGAAGTAAGGAAGTGGGTCAACAAAACCTCTATTTTGGACTTCTGGAGGGTGGATTTTGGTCAGTTCATTTGGCCAGGACATTGATGCAGGGAGTCCCCTGGGAAAGTGTTCTTAAGGGGTTGAGAAATGCTAGACATACGTTAACAATTAAATCTTTAAGCCACAAGAGCAGGCCATCCCTGTGTACCAGAAGACAAGCTGGTAGGGAACAAGCTGGCCTGGTTAAACAGGGAGCTTTTGCTTAAATTCGGGGAAAAAAGAGGGAGTTTATGACCTTTGGAAGAAAAAGTAGTCAACTCAGAAAAGGTACAAGGATGTCATTGAGTCATAGAAAAAATCAGAAAGGTGAAAGCTCAGATAGAGCTTATCCTGGACATAGCTGTGAAAGATATTAAAAAGTGTTTTTATAGGTACATTAACAACTAAAGGAAGGCCAAGGAAAATCTCCATCCTTTATTGGATATGGCAAAGGAGAGAAAACAAGGATGAGGAAAAGACTGAGGTACCTAATGCCTTCTTTACCTCAGTCTTTAACAGAAAGACAACTTCAGGGCAACCAGTCCCGTGAGCTGGTAGACAGAGATGGGCAGCAGAATAAGTCTCCTGCAATCCAGGAGGAAGTAGGCAGTGATCTGCTCTGTATTTACACATACAGGTCTATGGGGCACAGATGGGATTCACCCAAAAGTACTAAAGGAGCTAATAGAAGAGCCTGTCAAACCACTCCACCATTTATCATCAGTCCTGGTAAACTGGGAAAGTCACAGACAACTGCAGGTTGGCCAGTGTGACACCCATCTACCAGAAGGGTTGGAAGGGGGATTTGGGGAACTACAGGCCTGTCAGCCTGACCTTGTTGTTGAGGAAGGTTATGAAACAGATTGAATGCACACAGCACATAGAGGACAACCAGGTATCAGGTCCATCCAGCATGGGTTTAGGAAAGGCAAGTCCTACTTGACCAACCTGATCTCTTTTTATGACCAAGTGACCTGCCTAGCAGATGAGGGAAGGTTGCGGATGTAGTCTAGTTGGACTTCAGTAAAGCACTCTCTCCCAAAGCATTCTCCTTAAGGTGCTGGCAATCCAGGGGTTGGACAGGTGCACTCTTCTCTGGGTAAAGAACTGGCTGAATGGGTGTACCCAGAGAATGGTAGTGAGTGGTGCTGCATCCAGTTGGCAGCTGGTCACTATTGGTGTTCCCCAGGGCTCAGAGCTGGGCCCAGTCCTGTTTAACATTTTTATTGAAGACCAGGAGGATGAGGGAGTTGATGGAGTCACCATTCCTAGGAGCATTCCAAAATTGACTGGCATTAGTGTTGTGGTTGACATGATGGTGTTTGGTCCAAGGTTGGACTCGTTGATTTTGGAGGTCTTCTCCAATCTTATTGGGTCTCTGATTCATGCATCAAAAGGTTACCTATTTCTGAAAGAAGTAAGAAGGTGTTATAGGCCCAACATTTTCAGTGGAGGTCATTATTTTGGGATCCCATGGATAAATCATCACCTTTGTAACTGTTTCTCTTTTGTTGTTTTCTATTTGAAAATCACATTTGGGGAAAATACCACCTCTTCACAGATCACTGACAGGATCAATAGTAAACAATTTCATTGTGCTCTTTCTTTTTTCTCTTCATTAAATAATCTATTTTCCTTTCATTTAAGGAGACAAAAAGCTGAGCAAAGTATGAGAGCAATTTTCTATAGAAAACCTTGCCATTGATAATGCTGTGTGACATTAAATAACTCCTCATGACATCACATGACACAAATTTGCTCCTTTGGAATCAACAAAACTTTCAGATTTATATTTCAAATAAATGGCATTGACAGAGGGGACAGGAAGCATTTGCAATGTCTAATATTAAACCTCTCAATTCAGTTTCTAAGTTTTTACTTAGTCAGTAGAGAGATGCAGTCTCTTTTTATTTTGTGTGAATATCACTATGAAACAACCTGCATTCTTGATTTAGGGATCTACAACAGATGATTCAAGTTTAACACTGCCAGTGTACAGTACAGGGCAACTGACAGCAGAAATTTCAGTATTTTTGTATGATTTGTCTTTTCTACTGGATTTCTGAAGTATTCCTGGGGGTTCAGGAACAAAAAAAATCTCAAGCCTATTCTCAATACTCTTTGAATAAATTCTGAGCTTTTAAATTTTTTTACTTCCTGAAGGGAACAGCTTTGCTGTCTTAGGAAGTCTGACAGCAAAATATGTCAGAAATGGGAATATACTGTTCTAATCTGGACTGGAGTAACATATTTTCAGATTCTGCTAGATGCCTCTGTTAGATGGATATTAAGTAGTAGTAATGAGTTTATGCTGGGTTGGTTTTTTTTTGGTTTTTTTTTTTTAATGTGCTGCTTTCTGTCATACTTAAGTTTTAAATAAAGACATTTGTGCTTTGCAATGCCTGGCACCTCCCTGAAAAACTGTTGTCTGCAGATCCACAGAGACCAGCCTAAACGGAGATTACAGTGAACCTAGGAACAATGGGCTTCAAAGGACAACTGACTAAACACTGCTTTTCAACAGAAGTGATGCTATGACCTGGACCCTCCCAAAAGGAAATATAAAGAGGTGTAGAACCCAAATGTGATGGTGCTGAGGAAGTCAAGAAAGTGTCAGCATATTATTAGCTTGTGATCTGTGACAATGTAATTGTCATTGATGACTCATTCCAAAGGGAAAGATGTGGTCCCCAGGCAGAGTGATAATGGCAAGCTTGGCCCTAGGCCTTTTAACCTCTGAACTAGCTCTCCCATCTAATATAAACTCAGTCAAAAACATCAACAGCTCAGGAAATGAAAAATTGGAAGGATTTTGTGAATTAGAGTTTATTTTTTTTAAGCAAAAGCATGTACACACACACATGCACACACACACTCCTTCAGGAAGATTTAGGGAATAGGACCAGCAGAAACCCCTGAACTTTGAGTCTGCCTCTTTGTAACTTTTAGTATTTTATTTTTCATTCAAACCAGATATTAATGTAACTAACTGAAAATGACACAGTGAGAAACAGAAGAGATACAGTCCAGATTTCCTGTGGTTACATATACATCAGCAATTATTTTGGCTCAGTTGAAGCTTTCTGTACAGTGGAAGCATGTGGTATCAAGCTATCAGCATCCATATTGTATTAGTTTAAAGAGATTTTCTTCAGAGTGGCTCCAGTTTATTCCCCATGAACTGAAGAATATGATAGGTAGGTGTATCTCCTGGTTTAATTTTATTATTCATGTTCTGTAAGATTGCTCATATATGGGATCCAAGCATCATTCTGAATACATCAGTGTTCCACTTCAGCAATTAACCCGTAACTCAAATCAAAATGTCAATGGCTACCTATGATTCTTAAAGAATATCCCTCATTACAGGCCTTAGGAGCAGTGAAAAATGATATGACTCTTCAGGTTCAAAGTTTTCCCATTTTATTTTGACCTTCGAAATTATAATTGTTTCCATGTTTTGTTTTGTCTTTCTCATAGGAGACATAAAAGGGAAGATCCCTTGAAACCAGAATGTTTCAAGATTCAGACATAAGCTTGTATTTGTATTTTCACTTGTTTTGGTTTTTTGTTGTTTGTTTGTTTTTGGTTTTTTGTTTGTTTGTTTTAAACTTTTCATCTCAGGGCAAATATTATTTCTTGTTTTCACAATCAATTGTTTCTTGTTTTCAGTACCTCTCAGTGTGGAGAGAAGTATTTCCTATGCAGCTGTGATTAGGAGTTCACTTGTCATTATATTGCGGCACATTGGTATTACAACACTGTGCTGGGTAAATTCCTCTCCCCAGGCTAGTATGTAATTTACATACAGAGGAGACAGCCGACTAAGATTCAGTTGCCTGAACACAGGTGACTTTTAGCTACCTGGATGCTGCCTCTGAATGATGTTGGCCTCCCACACATAGGAGGTCCCTTATCATCTTCAGCCGCTTAACGTGTTGCACACCCTACGGCACCTATACTGGCATTAGATCACAAATAATGATGTCCATATAGGCAGCTAAAAGCTGTCTTAGTACTAAAGAGATGTCATGTGTAAATCAAAAAACTCCTTTAAACATATCCATAGATTTTCAAGTCCTGCTCAAGCTTCTTGGCATATTACCGATAGCTCTCTTGAGAAAATTATCTGGTGGGAGTGGTAGGGGTTGTTAGAGAATCTGAGGAGATGCAATAGATGTTTGTCATGCACTGAATGCTGAGATACATGTTATTGTCTTTCCTTTATGGAAATTATCCAGAGAGATTTTTGTTATTATCTTTTTTGGATAAGCAATTGGGAAAAAAAAAAAAAGGAAAAAAAAAAAAGAGGAAATATAAAAGGGAAGGAGAGGGAGAGAGGGAGAAAGAGAGAGGGAGAGAGAAAGAGGGAGACAGAGGGGGAGAGAGAGGGAGAGAGAGAAAGAGAGAAAGAAAGAGAGAGAAAGAGAAAGAGAGAGAAAGAAAAGGAAAGAAAAGGAAAGAAGGAAAGAAAAGGAAAGAAGGAAAGAAAAGGAAAGAAGGAAAGAAAAGAAGGAAAGAGACAGAAAGAGACAGAAAGGTAGGTACGCGTTTGTCTACATAAAAAAGTTTCCTGTAGCTACAGGATAAGTTACAGATTTCTCAGCAGACATTCAAGAGACAAAAATTAAATTAATATTGATTCCTTACGTATCACTTTGACATACCTTCATTTCCAGAAAGTATTAAAAATAGAGATTTGCATTAAGACTTGAAATATTTACCAAGTAAATTTTATTGCCTCAAACACAGTAATTAAATTAATGTCTGGCTATTTTTTTTTCCCCACAAGTTTTTAACTGTTTCATTATTTCCTTCATTGAAAAGAAAAATTCAAGTACACAGAAAATAACAAAACATCAACACAGGATATGTCTATTAAGATCACTGAAGTTTTTTACAGACGAACCCACTCAGGAAAATACTTACGCTGATATGGATGATAACACTGTTAACAGTAGCCACCATACAGCATTTGTTTTATCCATTTTCCTGACAGTGCACCGAGGGAGGGGGGGGGAGGGGGGCCCCAGGGGGGGCAGGATCTGTACAGCTGGGGATAGTTGTTTTGATTTGTGTAGGAAGCCACACAGATCATGACTTGGATATGTTATGGGTACTAAAGACTCCATTTGAGGGAATTACATTTATTGCCAAATTAATTAAAATTTTAAATTTAATTTAAAATTTTTAAAAAACAAAAAAACTGGAAAACAACTCCTCCCCCTCACTGTGGAAAAATGGGTAAATAAAAGTTTAGGCAACACACCTGTCTTTCCCTATTCACAAGCTTAGCTTCACTCCTGATACTTTGCATCCCTTCTTCCTGCCATCCACTCTCTTTGTTATCTTTGTTATAACCCAGGCTGTTCTCAGTCCCTTTGTTGAGGTGATGAGTGGTGCAGGATCTTGGGGTCAGGATACAAGAGTTTCTACCTGCCATGCTTTGCTCTCATTCCTTTGCCTTCTGCGGCCCCTCCTTTCTTCCCTGTTTCCTGTGTATTATTGTGAGTCCTCCATGGGCTGCAATCCTTCTGGAGAATTATCTGCTCTGGTGTGCATTACCTATGGGTCACAGGCTCTGTCTGGGTCTTACCTGCACTGTCACAGAGCACCACCCACTGCTTTGGCTTTTTGGTTCCCTTTTTTATTCTCAGGATTTTGCCCTTTCTTAACTTTCTGCCGCCAGCTTTGCTGACAGGCTCAGCTATGGCCAGTGGTGGGTCTGTCACAGAGCTGGTTGGAACCATCTGAAACTGGCTGCATCTATCAGAAGGCAGTTGTTGGCCTTGTTTCATAAGGGATACTCCTGCAGCGCTCTTCCCATTGCCATTTATACCAAATACAGGATACTGCTAGCTTACAATGGCTTTTGAGACCAAGCATCCCACACCAAGAGGGAAAATATTTCATTAAGAAGCTGTTCACTAAAATACTGATGAAAGAAGTTAGCAAATTAATATAGAATGAAGACCTAAAAGGGGGGGATGCATTAAATGGAGGCAAACATCAGTGCAGGACTTACAAAGGTTAAAGCTAATGTTTCCAGAACCTTTGAAGAGCAGCAATGCCTGTTGAACATGCCATCTGGAGTTCAGCCAATGTCAAATGGGTTCATTATAACAGCATGGTGGATCAAAGCACCGAGAGCTTAGCCGCTCACACTGAACAAATCACGAGTGAACACGCTGTCATACAGGTACACCGACATTGGAGGGACGGAAACAACCCTTCTGATTACTGGGTCATGAACTACTCTTGCAAAGTTGCCAAGAAAGAACATTTTGGATGAATTTTTATGACATAATCTATTTTTTCTCCTGAAATCACAGACAGTCTGGCTTGATGCTCTTCTGCAATTAAAAAGATTGTAGTCTTTCAATGTTTCACCTCTTTGCAAACCAGCCTCAGTCATTCCCAAAGCAGTGGCTTGCTCTACCAAAGTTAAGTAAGAAAAATTTATGAACTTCCATTGTATCAGAAATACGCGATTTGCTTTCTGACAGCTAGAATGCATCTTTCGGTCTTGAAATTTATTTGTAAGATTTTTTTCAGGCAGGCTGCCAATCTCATATACATCTGTTTCAGTTTTAAAACCTTCTTTAGTGTCTCTAAAAGATTTTTTTTTCCCCCTCCAAAAAAGGAGTGTAGAAATCCAGGCAGACTACTTGATTGGTTCAATCTATCAATTCTGCTTTGAAGTTCGACCTATACCATATTTTCCTCTGTAGTTCCCAGCTAGGTTTCTCAAAAGTTACATACCCAAAAAGAAAGAACTTCCACTGCTCAGATTTTAGCTTGTCTTTATATGAAATACTAGTCACTCAAAGAAAATTATATTCTGCATTTGAACACAGAACCCTTTGTGAGGATCCTCCCTTTCCCTTAGAACATGGCAGGTACAACTAAGCATCAAAGGTGGCATTGCTTCCTGCTAGAAACAATCAAAACTTGGCAATCTAAGCGAGAGCTCGGGGTTAAACTGTCACAGTGTCCCTTTTGGACTTTCTGCTCCACCCACCCGGGCTAGCTCAACACTGTGGACCTGCAGCGGGACACCCCTCCGAATCCTGGGAATCAGAGGAGCGGCTTGATGGAAGAGATGGCAGCGACAATGGAGGAGGCAGGAGTCAGGCTCTCGTGAAGGGCAAAGTCCAGGGTTTATTGAGTCCCCACAGGGACCTCTGACCTCAGGGGTGCAGGTCCAGGAGAGACCCCAAAACAGGGATGAAAGCAACTTAAATTTGGGGAAGGAACCAGCGGAGGGGACAGACCACAAACCAATGGGAAACAAGGGGGGAGTGTGAAAGGATCAGAGGGACATTGGGGAGAACCAATGAGGTTCAGGGAGGAACTTCCTCTGTCTCTGTTCTCTCACTCGATGACCCTCCCTGAACTTTCTAGAAGCTGGGAGGAGTAGCCAAGTGACAGACAGAGCCCAGAGGGGAGGAACAGGGAACATTCAAGAACAAGAGGCAGGTACAAGTGTGGATTGACAACTGGGATAGGAGGGTACAGCTTGGGCTAAACTAATAACAAAACAGAGGGGAGAGGAGAAGAAACCATTAACACGATGGGGAGTAAAATTAATGATACAATACAACTCTAAACAAGAAATCCTACTCATGGGAAAAACAACATTTAAGCCTTATCCTTCTCCAAGTTCCTTGGGAAAACATATGCACATTTTAAAAGTGTTGTAGAAGCTGAAACATTTAATTTGGGGCATAGAGAGCCACCTGTATTTCTTGGCTCAGCTCCAAAAGATTAGTACCCTAATTTCATTCTTGGCTGAATGGGAAAGATTAATCCAGGTGAAAGTTGGACTGGAAAACAACATTTTAGCTCTCGAAGTTCATGTTGTAATTGTCTAAACACCAGTTACTTGTGGTCAGTACATTTTTAGCTAACAGAGGCAGTTAATGGTAGTAGTCAAACTTACTAAAAAAAAAAGTGCCTATGAAGGCACTTTTAGGGTGAAATTAATTTCATCCTGAATTCAATGTCCCCAGATCAGTGAGATTACTCAGGCCTTAAAAATTTGAGTCGATTTGTAATAAAAAGGGTCTTCCAAGGTATTTCCAGTTTAGTTTTCTATGTTTTTGTGGGATTAATTGCACCTGATGTACATCCGAACAAATTAGAGGTTGATAGCTATTAACCTAAGCTACAGTTATATTAGGCTAAGAAGAACATCTTCAATCAGAAAAGGAAAATAAAATTCTTATAGGATCATGGGTTGTTTGACTGAATGCAATAAGGAAATATTTTCCTTCTACTTTGTGTTTTTTTAATATTATCTTTTCTTCTGTACCCTAATGAACCAGTCTCTTAAAATCAGACAGTAAAAACACAACAGATTTGATTTAGTCATTACTATAATTGTCTCACTGGTCAGTCTTTGCCTTTGTCAAAGGTGCAGTTAATTTAAAAAATAGGAAAAAAACTCCAAGAAAACCCCTAAAGACTAGCCAGAGATCACAGTAAAAGAAGAAAAAAATATAGATTTAACCAATAAAAGGTAGTCTAGTTCCTAAACATTTAAAAAATTCCCACAAATTAAAAATAAAACAAACAAACAGAAAAATCTCTAATTTCTCTGTACGTGTAATTCTGTGAAGTGTACTGTCACTTCAGAGAGGTCCCCAAATATTTTTATTTCCCAAAAACAAAATAACACAGTATCCGCATAATGCTTTTTCTGTAAGGCAACCCCATCAGGGAGCCCCCATGGGAATCCATTTCCCATCATTTCCTGTAAGGTGCTTTCCTATCTGTGTCATACACTTGGGGTGGGCACCCTGCTGCCCTCTTTTGCAGACTCAGGTCTTTCTTTTCCATATCACTCTGTACCCTGTATATACTTGTTATTTCTCCCTGTACCTTTGTATCTGTTTGTTAATGAAAATTAAAAAAAATTGTATGAAAAGAGGTCAGCAAATAACATCTCTATAATTTTGGACTTTTTCTGTTTTCAGTAATGGAAAAAAAAATCACTTGTAACTTAAATGCTTGTGTGAATGCTGTTCATTAGTCAAAAAAAGAAAGAAAAAGTCAATATTCTGTGAAAAGGTCATGGAAGAGGGCTGCAATATCTGGAAAAGCCAATGAGGGAAGAAAAATTTCGTAATATATGATAATTCTAGGGCCAGATCAAAATTTGATTCTACTGATTTCAGTTAACTTCATAGAGAAGCATGTAAATCTTAGTAGGACTGGAAGTCATGTTTTGTTACAGGATAGTTAGAGCTAACTCATAAAATAACAATTAGTATTATCTTACAGATACAGCTCATAACAAGTACATTAGAGTTTAGATTTCATATATAGCTAAAAATGCAATTTAATTTTACCATCAGGTTATATTACACGATTTTTAAATTATTATTTGTTGTAAAGCACCATATAAATATTTAACCAGAATGGACTAGCAGGTATTTTAGATATTTTTTCTGAAACCATGTCATGAAACTGTACTTTCATGACATAGACAAGACTATTGCAAAACTATAAAACTAGCAAATATAAAAACTGTATTATGTCTTGATAATAACTCATCAATGCTTGTAACACATCCAGGGAATAATGGAAATATCCACAACTGGCAATGAAAAATTATGGCAGAATAAAACTGATGATAAGGTAAATATAATATTTAGAAAGGGCGCTAAAAATATATGTTTGAAAGGGCATTTTTCTTTGAGTTAATATGTCTTGTGCCCAGTCTACTTTATACTGATTGGAGAAAGGTAACAGTGTCAAAAGGTGAACTAGACCTACTATGAGCAGCTATGTATATTTTTATGCTTTATATGTGATTTGTTTACCATCTTATATGGGATGGGCTGTATTCCAATAAATTTAAGCCATTATTCAGTGAGTTCAAGTTATGCTACTGGGTGTAATTATTCTCAGATTTTGCAGTTTTATCACTTATTGTGCCTACTAAGTCAGTTCTGGCAATATATGGCTAATGCACTACAGTTAATCAACTAGCCAATGTTGCTTAAATGAGACTTATCCCATTAATTTCAAGATTATTATAGTGGTTTATGTTGGCCATTGACATCAAGCCTTATGTGAGCAATGGCCAAATCACTATTCTTTTCATGAATTTTCCCTAGGCAGACGTTCTGTCATTAAAGGTGCTTGGGACAATGATGCTTGTCTATGAATTATAACTGTTTGTGCTTTCCCTTAAACCTATCATGCAACACATACATATATTTAATGACTGACTGCACAAAGAGTAACAATCTGTTGTTAACATATTTGTCAGAAATAAAATGATGAAAATATTCAAGATATATGATTTAAAAGACAATTTACATTTACAAGAGCTTGTATGAAAAAAATAAAAAGAAAAAACCACAATAAACTTGAAAAGGGGGAATGAAGATATATGTGAGTTACATGTGTGTAAAAAAGGGGCTTTGTTATAGTATGGAAATAGAGATCCATTCTTTTGATTTCACCTCCAGATTTTTCTTATTTTTCACACAGGTGAAATGGCAGTTTTTTAGATTTGGAAACTTGCCATTTCATATATATTAAAAAAAAAAAAAAAAAGTTCTTTGCTGTGAAGTAGAAAAAATTCACAATAAATCAAATTCACAAGTACTTGCTAAGCAAAAACTAGTAGTTTTTCACAGCAAAAAGGGCTGAATTGATTTTGTGGTATCAAAACAAGCTATCTACACTTCCATACCTCAGCAAAGGAATCAACTAAAATTACATTTCTATTGCTACAAGCTTGTAGTTTCCATTTTTCATGTATGTTCCCTGGCTTAAGTTATAAGACAGTAGTTGTTGAAGGAGTACTTCTGTGTACAAAAAGTGTTCACAGAGGCAGGAATGATAAGTAGCTAATTTGGTTTTCATAAATTTACACATAGGGGTCCTACTTTTGCAGATTTTTTCAGCATTATTTAGTTTATGAAACAAAATTGACTGAAACAACTTTTATAATCCATGTAGCTACATATTTCACTAGTATTAGTACTTTTTCTGTGAATCATCTTCACACCAGCAATCTGACCATGAAGAACTGAAATCAGCAGGAAATGTGCTATTGAATTCTGTGAAAATATAACAGGACACTGAAGCTGCCTTCCTGTTGCTGAAGATTTTTTTGCCACTACTCCTTTTCTAGTCACTTTTCTGTAAAGATACATTTATATGACACAGTACAGTGCCATGTAGGAAGAACCATATTGATGCAGAATAATTGATGAACAGCACTGGAATTGTGCCATATCTCATATCAGTATCACTTCTGGAACCTCTGCTACTTTGCTGCACTGCAGAGCATCAGGCAGACATGCAATCTGTGAGCCAATCCTCTCTGCCTATCAAACATTTTCCTAGTGTTCAGTCCTATTGAATAGTCATGCTTTGTTTTATGAGTCCCAAAACATATTATCACACTGTTCTGTTAATTCTCAGCAGTCATTGCTGTTGCTTCAGCTCCAACACTGTTGCATTAACTACTTATGTGATTTTTATTTGTGGCTTAAATATTTTTCCAGACAATGAGTTGAACTGATGAACCAGGCTACAAGTATTAATTTATTCCTCAAAGCAATTCCTGTAATGTGTAGTTTGGAAACTATACTTTTTTTTTTAGGAAAAAAAAATATGTAAACCAATAACCATAGTTACTTTCCCAATTTTTTTATTTGCTCAGTTTTCTGTACTCAGGACAATAGTTTTATATAAACTAGTGTGAAATAAATTTTCAAACTTAGAAGTTTTTAAACTTGTAATGCTTAGTACCAGACACAAAGATACAAATCCACCTTTTTCTTTATTTCTAACATAGGGGCTTAGGACTAAATCCAGCAAGGTTTGGGGGGTCCAGAGATACTTTGTCTTTCAGAAGGATGAGGCAGTGGCATTAACTTCTCTTACTGGTTTTATTCTGCTTTCTGAAGACTGCTGAACTCTGGAATAATGAAAATGTAAGCTGCATGTAACTGAACTCCTAAACTGTCCCTGATTTAGAAACCTGTCAATCATGTTTATATGTCAATGTATTCAGATTGCAGTAAACTTCTTCTATGCATTCTAGAGACAAGTAGGAACTGCCATTGATTATGAAAGGATATGTGTATCTTTCCTTCTTATCTAAACTTTTATCTGAATTGCCTAGTTAGTTACCTTCCAAATTTCAGTATGAGGAAAAAACATTTCAGTGTCTTCATTTAATATGGAAAGTCAGCAGAAATTTCATACAGTGAAATTTCACTGAAAGGAAGTGGCAAGTCCTGCACCCAGGGAGGTTTGACCCCACAATTTGGGTGCATGCTGGTGGGAAGGAGATGAAGAAAAGGTTCATCTTGACACCCAGTTCACATTGACACCCAGTGACAGAACCAGTGGCATAAATTATAACACAGAATGTTCCATCAGGAAACATGAGATCGACTGATCACTGGCACAAATTGCTGAGGGAGATAGTGGAGTCTCCGTCTCTACACATAAACTCTCTGGATGCAGTCCTGAATAGCCTGCTGTAGGTGGCCCTGTTGGAGCAGGAGGGCCAGACCAGATGACCTTGAGAAGTCTTTTCCAACACAAACATTCTGTGGTTCTGTGCATATTAAAATATCAATTAGCTCTTCTAAATTCTCACTAAGCTGGCTATCTAGGCCTGCAGACACCTAAAGCTCCTTCCTGTTCATGTTTGTATAAATGCCTTCAGTCTCAACAGTCCTAGTTAGAGCCTTAACACTGGCAGGATTTCAAATCTGAATTTTCTCTGAATTGGAATGGGCCAGAGCCAATGGAAGTAAGACATCTTACATGTACTATGTAGGTCAGTGGTTATAGAATTATAGAATCGTTTAGGTTACAAAACAACTTTAAGATCATGGAGTGCAAGGGTTAACCTGTCATTGCCAAATCTACCACTCACAAGTCTACCATTAAAACACTAAACCATGCGCCTAAGTTTAAATACCTCCAGGGATGGTGACAGAAGCTCTCCCCGGGCAGCCTACTCCAAGGCTTGACAACCCTTTTGGTGAAGAAATTTATCCTAATATCCTACCCCTCCACAATTTCCTTTCAGGTAGTTTTAGAGACTGACAATATTCTCCAGGTTAAACAGCCCCAGCTCCCTCAGCTGCTCCTTGTAAGACTTGTGCTCTTAGAACCTTCACCATCTTGTTGCCCTTCTCTGGACATGCTCGAGCACCTCTGTGTCCCTGTAATGAGGGGCCCAGAACTTAACACACAATTCGAGGTGTGGCCTCACCAGTGCTGAGTACAGGGTGACAATCCCTGCCCTGCTCCTGCTGGTCACACCATTGCTGATACAGCAAGGCTGCCCTTGGCCTTCTTGGCCACCTGGGCAGACTCAGGTTCAGCTGTTGACCAACACCTCCAGGTCCTTTCCACCTGGCCTGTTTCCATCCACTCTGCCCCCAGCCCATAACATTACAGGGGGTTGTTGTGACCCAGCACCTGGCCTCGTTGAACTTTACCCAATTGGCCTCAGCCCATTGATCCAGCCTATCCAGATCCCTCTGCAGAGCCTTCCTGCCCTCCAGCAGATCAACACCCCTGCACAACCTGTTGTCACCTGCAAACTGACTTAGGATATGTTTGATCCCAAATAATCGCTAAAGATATTAACTAGAACGCACATTAAGCTGTTGAACAGAACATGTAACCTGAAGGTTGCAGTTCTACTCTCATATCTACTCTCTTTTTATAATGTTTAAGCTCTACCTTAAGTCCCCAGCTTTCCTGAAATTGTACGTGGAGTCACTGTCCACACGTCTATGTCCATATATGAAACCAACTGCGAATCTAATGTCAGAAAAGCACAACATTCAGTATCTTTTCTGGATTTTGGATTTTTAAAAAAAAACTATTAATTTTAGAGTTTCTGACTCCACAATAGCTTGATATTAGTTCAAGAATTTTGTGGGTTTGATGCTGAAGTCATAAAGCTACTCCCCACACTCTAAATACTGACTTAATGTGCACATATCTACCAGTTCATGCATCACCATTCATCAAAGCCCTGAAAGAGAAAACCATGTTGTTTATATATTATTTTAATTAAAGCAAAAGTGGGACAGGGAGAAAATAATTTACCAATCCCTATGTCCCTACCCAAAAAACAACCAAAAAAATACCCCAAACCAAAACCAAAAAACACCAATACGCTTTGCTGCTCAATATTTTTCGTATGTCTCTTAGACCAGCTTCCCTCCTTTAATATTTGAGCTGATGTCTGTCAAATAAATTAATAGACATGGCAAAATATGTGCAAGATAAGTCACTCAGTTTCAGATAATAAGCTTATGTACCATAGACCTGGCATTTTTTCATCTTTCAGGTATATTCATTTAGATTCTTTTAAGTTGGATAACTCAGGAACAATCTGTCTTTAATAACAATATTCCCCATAGTATACTTAAGTAATGTTAAAGGCACACCACAAACTGACAAAAGCAAGGCAATTTAAAGTTATGATGGATGCTGCCTTTCACTTAGCCTATTGTGCACAGTTACAGGTATTGCAGAACAAATCATTCAGTGACCTGAGAGCCTCTCTGTAATGACTAAGTATAATGGAACTAGTCAAGCCTGGAGTATTATCCTTCACACTGATTTTTCCCTTGCTTTTGTCAGTGTCTGTGATAATTTGGCTTTTAGCCCGTTAATTTCCTCCATTTATGAAACACTCCCTATGGAAGTAGTTGCCTGCTATGGGGATATGCGGTATGAGACTTCTTAAAATATGTACTGCTTAATTATATATCAAGGTACCAGTAGTGCAGCAATTATTATTTTATATTTCAACAACTGTTACACTCTACACCATTTTCTACTCTTTTTCTCACGGATAACCACACTGTAGAGAAATCAGAAATGAGATTTTCCATATGTTCGAAGTTACCCAGTTAGTAATCCTACAGTATCACTTGTCATAATCAATAATGTTAACCAGAATGTAAGTTAATTTCGTGAAATAAACGTCCAGTTACATTGATGAGATTGACTGTTGACACTGATTGGCAGACAAGTGAGTCTTTCTGGCAGAATAGAAATGTAATAGTTATTGAAAAATGTGAGCAATAAAAAGCCACTGTCCTTCTTTAAAATCTAATAAATTCAAAGAAATCTATGTCTAAAATTGTTCTATCTTGTTTAGGTACCAAGGGGCTTTGAATGGAAACAATATAGAAAAAGCGTTTTGCTTACTTACAAGAGAAAAAAAATGGACAAAAAAACCCCATGACTTTTTCTCCTCTAATATATACACTTTTTCCTCTATCCATCTGCTATGACACCAGTTGCATTTGGTGCATATTGTATATGGAGTGTACATGAATATTAAGAGGGAACAGGTAAGAGAATGTATTAAGTGTTGTCAGTTAGTTATGGTAGGAGACAATCAGTTAACAGATTTGCAGAGACAGGCCGATCTTCTCAGGAGAATCAACGAGTTTAAGAGGAGCTGGGATGACACATGGTTGCTGTTAGTCTCAGCAGGAGTGACAGCGGAGGGGGAGGAGGGCTGGCAGTGCGTGCAGCAGGTAGAGCTCAGGGCATCACGCCTGTTGTTTTCCTGAGCAAGACGCTTGTAGCCAGGCTAAGAGAAAAAAATAAAAAGAGAGTCCATTGTATAGAGTAGCTTTGTTGTTTAATTACAGTTGAATGGCTATGAAGCACCATGAAAATGTTAAATGAAAATAAGTGGGGGAAACACTAAGAGCTGTTTGCTTGCAG
The DNA here is from genome assembly GCF_001522545.3 of Parus major. NCBI lineage: Eukaryota > Metazoa > Chordata > Aves > Passeriformes > Paridae > Parus > Parus major. The sequence goes on along the minus strand of NC_031768.1, from coordinate 57,143,074 downwards.
TGATCTAAAAGAAAAGATCCTTTGCCAGACCTCATAATTAACAAACCTTATTCTCTGTGTAAGGCCCTTGCACCTCCTCTTTCCCTGGCTTCGTGCCCTAACTGAAACCAGACCTACTTAATTTGTATGAGGTAATTGAAATTATTTGTTTATTGGGTATTTTATAGCTTTATAGCTTTATAGCCTGCCCTACCTAATTATTCTGTTTATTTTCTTGATCTGTGTAAAATAGAAGCACTTTCATGTGTGGATGCTTGCCTGTTGTCCTTACTTTGCAAAAAATAGCCCAGAAGTTTTCACATCTTCATGGTCATCCAGTCCTTCTTCACCCCTTGAAGAGAAAAAACAAAATGAGAAAATCTGAACACTTCCACAGTATTGGTAGGACAATGTAGTTCTTTTTCCTGATCACTGTTTAGCAACTTCAATAAAGTCTGAGAGCTTTTAGCAACCATCTTTCACTGTCAGAAACAGTACAACTCTCCAGAACAAGATTTTAAAATCCAGTTTCTCTCATTTAAATTTCCCTGCCCCAGGGATTGTTGTTCCAGTTGTGATAACTTCTTTAATATGTGGATGGAGTCTTGCAGCTTCATTCCCTGCAATGCAGATACCAATTCAGATTCTGCTGCTGGTTGCATTAACTCAGATATACTTCCATCTTTTTTCTAAGGGTCTTAAGTTAGAACAGTCAAAAACTATTGCTAATGGAGAGGAACAGAAACTCTTGAAGGTATTGCAACATTTAGATGCCCTGAATCGTGTTGCTGGGAAAAATTGCTCAGTTCAAATAGTTTAGGCTAAATTTAGATCAAAGAAGTTTACTGATTTATTAATGACAAGTAATTATCCAGAAATCAGTGAGCTATATATTCAGGATCAATGTCAGTAATACAACAGTTAAACCACAATGCTAGACACTTACAAAATGCTAATAAGTTCCTACAAGTTTCTAAATACCCTTCAGTAACAAAACCTTCCAAAATTTTCGTCTCTTCCTACAGCTCCCCTACACTGCAGCCAGAGGTCAGTGGCCTCCCTCTCTGGCAGTACAGGTTTCCTTGTTGCTCACCTCCTGTGAGAGATATGAGCCCTCCAGCTCTGTGTGACGAAGCCCCCCACAAGGTCCCTTTACCTAGAATTGAGGTGGTGCTGAGGGTTGGTCACATGTGACATCTCTCTGTGGGAGCAGGCCCTTTGTGAGGCTGGGCTGCCCTGTCTGGGCTGCAGTTGGGTCCTTGATGTGGCTGCTTTGAGTGCAAACACCCTCCCGACCATTGTGACTATGTTCAATCTCCATAAACACCATGTGTACTCGCATTTTTATTTCTAAGTTATCCTGGATATCAGCCAAGGGAGTGTGCAGGCACCCTCACAAACTCTGCTGAATGTTCCCATCTCTCTCACTATTAACATTTGAGAAAGTGAAGAGCAACTGGACTTCTCCTGTTTTAGGCATCACAGTTATTTTTGCAACTATGAATGTTGACCAGTGTGCCTAATCATAGACCAGGGCTGTCATTCTCAGTAAGTTCAGCTGGAAAGGTGCCTACTTATTTCAGGATCAAAATTGTTTCATGAAAAGTAAACTAGCATTTTGACTCTGGAAAGTCTGATTTGCACAGTTGATGGTCCACTATAGTTCTAATATCACCATTTTATAAGAAAGCCAATTTGTAACTGTTATGCAGTCTTTTCTTTGTAGCTGAAGCACTAAGATTTTAATCCTGGCTATGACCCTGACTCAAAGCTTCTAACTTTTGAGTTTATTGGCAGTCTGCCAAAAACAGAGTCTTCTCTGCAAAAAAGCCTACTGTTTTTGTTGCTATCACTGTCAGTCAAAGCAGTGCAAAGATAGTGCATACTATGAAGTAATGAACAACTTTTCTCTCCTATCTGTTCATATCAATATTGTTTTTTTCTCAGGAATATTTTTTTAAAAATTGATCTTTATCTACAGAATATTATAAAAACTTTCTTATATAAACAATAACAGTAAAGTTGGTGTCATGGGGTAGCTTTACCTTTAAAGCAAAGCTGAGGAAAGAGGGGAAGTTAGAAGTGCTGATGGCTGATGGGGGTTCTTCCTCCTGACCAATTATCAGTCATTTCCAAGAATTGACAGCAGTTTAGGCCATTGAAAAGTGGGATCAACTTGTGAACCCTACCTTAAAGTGTAAAACCAGAGCTCTCGGACTTCTTTTTGTTTTCCTGGCGGTGAAAGGTAGCAGAG
>NC_031768.1:57111041-57139759 GCF_001522545.3 Parus major | reverse complement strand
GCCTGTTTTGCCCTTATTCTAATCCATATCTCACAGCAAGAAATAAGTAATTTTCTTAGTTATTGGTTTTAAACCACGACAGTTGGTTAAAGTATCACTTGGCAATATCTTCAAAATTTCCAGATTCAAACCTTGGTTTTCAAATCTCCAGTTTAACAGGTGAATATCCAATTCCTGTCCTGGACACATCAAAAGATATTTGAACCTAGCAAGAGTCATTAATAACATTTAAAACAGCCTAAGGCCCTTCTTGGAGTGTCAATATCTGATGTGTCATGTATTCTCAAAAAAAAAAAAAGACTAATGCCCTAAATTCTTCTCTCAGTACATCTCTTAATTGTTATACAGCTGGAAATCTGTGGCAGTAGAACATAATGAAGAAATGAAGAGTAAGAAGACGTTTGTTTATATTTAGCAGAGCAGCATTTTTAACTATATGACTAATTGAAATTTAGCCTATTAATTTCAGCTAAATACTTCCTTTATTATATAAAATAAGAATAGTTTTAGGTATGTGTCAGTGTTTGTTAATATCAAGATAGTATAGAGTAGCTCTTTAAATGTATTCTGCTAAACTATTTTCATGATTAGTTCAGTGGGAAAAAAAAGGCACTTAACAGTGGTTGTCATTGTTACTGCTAGTAATTATTGCTCTTAAAAATATTGAAAAGCCAACTGAAAGTATTGTTATGCAAAAGAATACAATGTGAAGATGAAAGTCAAGATTAATGGTCAGGACCAATGGTGAATTACCATTAAAGTTGTTTGTTTATAATATATCAAGAATAATACTGATTTATTTGGAATTCAGAGATCCCTGTCAAACCCCAGTAACATGAAATAACTGACTTGCACATTTTTTTCCTCTTCTCAGTGTCAGTTTTTTCAGCATGACTAGTATGTGTCAGTCTATATCCCATTTTTAATAATCTTCCTTTCTAAAACCCAAAACCAGTTTCCAATGCAAATGGATTGCTGTATAAAATTATATCTCTATACAGACATTGCTGCTTCATGTTCGCAAAGATATTTTGTCATTTCTCATCATTAACAGGCATGTTCAGCCATGTGAATATATCCTATCATATCCTTTCTAGTGCCTTAAAGAAAAACAAGCATGATGTAGTATAATGACAATATATTTATTTTATTTGAAACAGCAGAAACTGTGATCTTTATTTCAAAATTAATATTTTAATTAATAAAAAAAAATTAAAAGTGGAAAAATAAGAGGGGTCACAATCAACAAAAAGACCTGTAGACACTCTCATAATTGTGATACTGACCTGATAGTGTTCTCAAAAGAACGTTAAGAACTTTTTCAGTTCAGAAAAAAATAATGAAGAAAGTCTTAATAAGAGTGTACCATCTATTAAAACAGAAATAAAAAATTTGTGGATGTTATATATATAACATTTTTGTAATGACTGTTTCAGAAGCTCCTATTTTTTAACTGGCAGAAAAAAGCCTATTGATTAATGTTTTCAATAACTAATTGAAGGGATTAGGATAAAGCACTGAAGTGACAGAGACATCTTTAAAGGGTACAGTCATCCTCCTCCCAGTACAATAGTGTTTCAAAGTATGTTATTTGGTCTTGTTTCAAATGATTTAAGCAATAAAAGCTTCCCTGTTACACATTTGACACAGCTTTGTAACTGGGAAACTCTTGCTTCATTTTCAGAAAATGGAACTATATTATTTTTCTTTATTACTCTTTACACTGCTCTAAAAATGCCCTTTTCTTCCAGTCTTCAAAGCACTAATTTGTATACTGCTATCCTATCTTTAATGAACTACTCAATCTCACTTTTTTTTCTGATTCTTCTGGTTATTCTCAGTATTTACAGTTCCATTACTGTCAGTTCTCTAACTTTTTGTTTATAGTATCTCTGCTAATATATAAAATATATAAATACCAGTCATAGCTTTTTTCTTCCTCACAATATTGTACTATATTTTCTATAAAATGAATCCTCCCTTTCATCATTATTATCAGCTTTAGGCGTTTCTAGCTACCTTTTTTTTTTTTCTGTGGTTTGAACTATTTACTTGAAAGTCAAAATGTTCTTCTGTAGTGTGTACTCATAAGTTCTTCCTAGGGCTTTCTCACTATTTTTCTGTTCATGTGGAAAAGAGAAAAAGAGTTGTTGGGGCTAAATTTTGGTATGTGAATAAACCAAGAATTAAAATAATCTGAGACATTGTATGGCTGTTCTTTAATCACAGATTTTAAGTTACCTACAAACTTTTGTAGGCCTTTGAGAAGACTAGGTGCATATATACATATATATATATATATATATATGCATAGATATGTGTGTGTGATCACACATATTCATGAGCTCAATTAGATTATGAAAGAAGTGGGAAATTGGATGAGCCTACCTGCTAAGTCTTATGCCTTTTGGATACTTAAAAGATCCTATTTTTATTAAGCAACTAAATCTAAATAAAATAAAACAAAGAATGACAACAAAGAAAAGCCCAAACCCATGAACTGAATTTAGAAACAAAGAATAAAACTCATTAGAGGACACACTAAAATTATTACAGAGATGGAAACACCTCTTTTTTTACTGTCTAGCTCATAAATTCATTTACTCTCAGAGAATAGAACTGCAAACTGCCTTTTTTACCTACTCTGTAACATAGACTGGACTGAGGTTTAATTTCACTTTTAAATAAGGTCTTTTGATTCATATCAATATGTTGAAAAAAGTAGAATATGGATGCTATATTCTTCTTCCAAGTCTATGCAGGTACTTAGCCGCCAGGTTATCAAACCACTCTCTTTTTCACTCACTCATATCTCAAATATGTGTATCAGGCAAAAATAATTTGATAAGCACAAATTATAGAGTCTTGGAGGACAGAGTTGCAAAACAATCTAAGTTTATTCTTTGAATCTCAATTGAAGGATTTAAACATCTTATTCTTGACCTTTTAGTATTTTTTTGTACTTTAAGATTGTCACTTTGCTTTCTCTTCTTTTTCTTTTTCCATCTGAATTGGTCCTAAGGATTATCTAATCATTCTGATTTTTTTGCATCTTAATTGCAAGCTAAGTGGGCTTTGCTGTCCAGTAACCTTTGTAGGTGGTTTAGCAGACAAAGCCTCAAGGATTGTTAAGGAGACCAACCAAGCTCAGAAAAGAGAACATCATCACAGACATTTAGATTTTGTTGTCTTTGAAAATAACAAGACAACTACATCACTAAAGTGTCTGGAAAGAGGCCCGATGGAAAGGACCTAGAGGTGTTGGTCAGCAGTCAGCTGCACATGGGCCAATGTGTGCCCAGGTAGCAAAGAAGTCCAATGGCATCCTGACCTTTATCAGAAATAGTGTGGCCAGCAGGACCAGGGCGGTGATTTTCCCATTGTACATGGCACTGGTGAGGCTGTGTCTTGAGCTGTGTACAGTTCTTGGGTTCTCACTACACGAAGGTCACTGAGGTGCTGGAGTGAGTCCGGAGAAGGGCAACAAGACTGTTAAGTCTTATGAGGAGCAGCTGAGGGAGCTGTGTGGTTAAGCCTGGAGAAAAGGAGATTCAGGAAAGAGCTTATCACACTGTAAAACCACTGGAAAGGAGGGTATAGCCGGGTGGGAGTTGGCCTCTTCTTCCAGGTAAGAAGAAACAGAACAAGAGGACATAATCTCAAGCCACACCAGGGCCGGTTCACGTTGGACATCAGGAAGAATTTCTTCATGGAAAGTGGGGCTGAGCATTGGAACAGACTGCCAGGGAGATGGTAGAGTCACCATCCTTGGGAGTGTTCAAGAAATGACTGGACATGGCTGTCAGAACCCACTGGATAGGAGATACGGTGCTCATTGCAAATTCTTGTACACTTGTCAGGCTGAACAGACACCACTCCATGTGCCAGGAAACTCTTACGGAGTTAAAGCTCTTAATCGTGCGCCTTCCTAGTGAACCAGTGAGAGTATGTGCTTGCAGGGTAAGGGTTGTCAAATAGTCTCTGATTTGAATAACTTTTAACTTTTTTGAAGAATCCCCAACTTAACCCCATATAGTCTCATGCAGAATAAGAAAATTTTAATACGAGTTATGAAAATATTCCAAACTACCTTTGTAACATAGTGATGTTTCTCTGATCTGTGTATAGCCAAAAGGTCAAGGAATGAATGTGTCTTTCTCTAGCAATGGTCCTGGGATGAAATTCCACATTACAGATCATCAAGGCTACACCAAACAATTATCGAGTATGCGCCAATCGAGAGCCAAGAAAGCTGATATTCTGAAATTAGCATGGGTGATTAAGTCACCTAGAGCAGTCAGCAGTCCAGATTTACTATGAGTATCAGAGCTATAGCAGATACCCAGCATCCCTTTCTCAAAGATGGCTGGTTTATTTCCTGGATAAAGCACATATGGATACAGGATCTAAGCTCATAAACATTGAGCTCAGAATGGACTATCTTCTAAGTTAGACTATCTTCTAATTCTTCTTCACATTAAGTAGGTACCACTATCATTTCAGAAGTATATTTCTGGAAAATTTCTTTAGATGACTTTCCAAATTCCATAGAAAGTGCACTATAGATGTTCAGATAGTCTGTCAAGTGACTGTTTCAAATGTTTTCGTCAAGTAGAAAGTTCCAGGCATACAAAAGCAAGCCAAGGCTGTCTATAGAGAATTACTAAGAATTTAAAACCAAGAGGACTGCTACAGTTACTTAGTCTTATTTATTTTATGTAATACAGACCACAGAAGCATGCTTAGCAACTGTGTTGTTAACTTCTTTTTGATTTTTTTTCTTTTTAATAGCTTAATTTTGTGACCAAACTCAATAGAGAAGCCATTTTTTTTCTAGGGAAGCTGTTCTGTTTAGATCTCTCTGCAATGACCTTTATACCTAGTTTAATTTAGCTGACTTTGCCTTCAAACCACTGTATCTCATTTTGCCTAATGCCACAAAGTTTTTCAGCTAGACATTTGTAGATTGTGATGAAGTCATGTCCTTGAAGAAATTCAATACATGAAGTTTTTGCAGCTTCTTCGCATGAGCCATTTTCTTCATTCTTCCTCATTCCAGTTATTATTTTCAAAAGCTTCTAAAATTGTAACATCTCTCCTAAAGTACAAGCACCAGAACTTGTCATAGTAGTCAAGTAATAGCATCATTAATCTCATCTTGCAATGTAGAAATACTGCTTTTCTTCTTGCATAGCTGGTGAGGGAGCTTAATTTCTGAATCATGTCTGGGTAAAGGAATTCTTTTGATTATCTTCGGAACAGTACTGTCTCGAGTTTCACACATGTGGACTTGAAATGTAGATATCTATGGGGATGAAGGAAGGAGGTACAAAGTGAGAGGCAAAATTGGAAGTAAGGATTAGAGTGAAAACCCTGGGAGGATCATGTTAGCTGTAGTCCGTGACAGCAGGGAAGGCAGAATTATAGGTGGCAAATGCCATGGAGGTGTAAAGGTTGTATGTCAAAATGCCATCTGTATCCTGTACTATATATTCTTCTTTCATTCTGCTTCTTGGAAGTGTTTGAGGAAGAAATTAACCTCAGTTTCCAGTGCCCAGGTAAGAGAGAAAGCAAACTTCCATGTTCTTCATAGTCTGGGGAGAGTGCAGCTTGGTTGTTAGATCAGCATCTAGTTGTTAGATCAGCTCAAAATCACACTAGTGTGGTCTGATGTTTATTTTGATGGAATCTTTCACCCCTTCATCTTAAAAAGTAACGTGTTAAAATGTACTTCATTCCAGTAAATAATATGTCTCACCTTAATGTATTTACCTGTCTTACCTCTTTATTTATTTATTGCCACTTTTTCTATTCTGGTATTTTCAGTAATTTTACTCACTCTTCATTTATATTTTACTTTAAAATACCAATATAGACAGTGAATAACCTTGGGCTGAGATACACTCATGAAATCACAAAAAAATTTATCCATAGTGCCTAATAATTTCTCATCTACTTTCTTATTGCAACTTAGTAGTAGAGACAATTATATGTACATGAAATATGGATACCTTTATTTTGTAATAGATCTCTTTTTAAACCTTGAAGTCATGTGATGTGAAGTCAAGTACCCTACAGAAGCCTGAATATTTTATTCATCATATTGACCTTTATCAACAGACCTTGTAATCTCATAAAAAACAGTAAAGAGTTTGTATAAGAAGGCTTATTTTCCATTGAACTGCATTGGTTGACATTAATTTTGAATGCTACCGGACTCTTAATTATTTACTGATTACATCCATTCCAGCTTTTTTTATCTGTCTGAGATTGATATCAACTTAGCTGTCCTTTAATTTCCTCTCCTGTAACCTTTTAAAATAACCAGAACAGTAGTTCAGCTGTTTTGAAATCCTCTATGAGTTTTTCATTGTTTCTGTTTGAAAACATTTTAAATAACTCACAGACATTTGTGGATAATCCTTGGGTGTTCTTAGATTTAAGTGTTCTAGTTCTGCATTTAAATAAACACTTAACATCATTAAAATTTTTTGTATCCTTTGTAACAAATGTAATTATCGATATCAAACCTGATATTTATTCTTCACTCTTGTTCCAAGGGGTTGTTGTTTCCATTGTTATTGTTTTCTTGCTGATGCCCAACAGAAACATGTATTAAATAATTCTGCCTTTTTAGCATCATGGTACATGATTTTGCCATCTCTGTTTAATATCAGTATCAATAAATGTCACTGATCGTTGTGGTTCGGTTGTACATACATCAGAACACAAGTACACATATATATATATATTTTACACTTTTATTTTAGCTACCCTTATCAACTGTCTGAATTCCTTACCTATTGTTTGCACATTACTTCCTCTTTTTTTTTTAAATATGTCTTTGTTATTTCAAAATATGCAACCAAACGATGCAATAAACTTTCTTTATAACTCCGATATTTTTAGTAAATATTTTCTGAAGAAAAAATATGATTTGGACACCTGACAAAACATCTTAAACACATTTCAATCATACATATATATGTGTGGGTGTAGTCAGTGTAGCTGTGCATATATGAATATAAAAAGAAAGAGATTTTGTCTCATTTTTCTTCATCTGTAACTACTCTTCCAGTTTTAGATACTGAATTTTAAAAACACACCAGGGTTATACACTACTTCTTAATATATAGGTACAGGGACTAGATATTCATTTGGCTATGCTTCCTAAAAGTCCAAACACAGTAGAAAATATTTTTCTGATCCAATAAACTAGAAGAAATAAATTATATGAAAATTGTAAAAAATAAGTGTTTACAGTAGATGAAGGCAATTTATGTAAAGAAAAACATGTACAAATATTGAAGAGGAAGTAATATACAGCAAAACCGATGAGATTCATTAGGGGTAGGCTATGGTTTGTTTGAATATTTTTTGATGTTCCACCATAAATTTGGCTGTATTAAATATCAGCACTCTCACTTAATAAGAAAAGAAATAAGGAACAAGTAAGAAAAGAAGAAGGAACAAGTAAAATAAACTCAGTGACGTATGAATATAGGTCTCTGAACTCAATACTACTTGCAGGTGAATTGTCTCAGTCTACCTGAATTGCCTAAATCACTGGGAAATAGTTTTAGAATTGAAGTGAGAGCTCAGCCTTTGCAGAGGTGATGATAAATCAGACTTGTAAATGTGCAATTTGGCTACCGCCTGTGTTAGTCTACTATTTTTTTTCATGGTGAATGTGAGACGGTCTTTCGTATGGGTGAGAAGGAAAATGGAAAGGTGAAAAAAAATTACCTGTTTTTGCATTGTGTGGACAGTTCCCTGTTCAGAAACTACATTGATGCATTCACTGAATACATAATTTTCTCTTATACTTTTAGCACGACACAAAATGAACAAGTTCACATTAAAAATTCCTACCTAATTTTCCCTTAATTCAGCATTAGGATTTAAATTTTTATTTCCATTATTATTTTCTACAGTCCCTGTGGTGTTTAGAATGCATCCCACCTCAAAATAATAAAGCAAAACAACTGAGGGGAAAATTATACAACACTTTTAAAATAGCTATTTTTAATTTAAAAATAGGTCTAGTATATTAGAAACTGTAAATAAATGTGTTTTCACAACCATTCAAGTATCTTAATGTCGGCAAAATTAAGGCACATTTGTAGCACAAAAATAGCCTTCTACAACACAGTGCATCAGCAACAGTTCACTCCAAATGTTGTAGATAATTAATCTCATTTTCCCTCTGCTTTGTTTTGTGTTCTATTAGTTTTCTTATTCAGACTTTCAAGTCACAAATCTAATTTAAAGCCTCACAACTGGTCTAATGTGGTAATGTGTTCCAAGTGCGTGCAGTGTCTAGCAGTGAGTGATAGGGACAGAATACTAATTTGCCTCCCAGTGTGTGTGGTGCTCAATAAATAAATAATATATTACCTGTGCTCACCATTACTTGACTACAGAAAGCGTCAAAAGCAACAGAAAAGTTGGATGCAAGTTTAAGGCATGTAACAGAAAATGAACTGAAGCAGGGATGGGTAAGGGAGACAGAAGAAAAAAGGAAAACAGAGGGGGAGAACAGTCTGCCACAGTAGAGCAATTATTCTGTTAACATTCTGTTAACATGGTTAACTATAGCTGCACAGATAATATATATTAGACTACATACTGATTAATGTAGTTAAATATTAATTATTTATTTGTAAGAGTTTTGCCTTCTGTGCATTCTTTTATTTCTCTATAGAGAAATGTAGAATTCATTTATATTGTTCTAACTTCTGTTTGTTTAATTATTCTCTTTCAGAAATACTCTTTTCTTTTTTTTTAACAGAAATACTCTTTTTTTAACACATTGATTTTCTCCTCTTGTTTGACTTTGCTTCCTTACCGTGTGTAGAAGTTGCCTTATTTTTAGAGCTTTAGTTTTCATACACCTGAAAACTAAACTATACACCAGTTAAATAATTATAGAGTTACTGAGTTTCACTCTGATCTTCTGTGCTGTCATCTGAACTTCTGGAACCTCCATTGTGATCAATGAAGACACACTGGCAAAAAACTAGCACTTTGATGGCTAAAGTCAGAGTGTTGATATTATAAACAAGTGTGCAAGGAAGTGTGTATGTACAACAAAAAAGAGACGATGTGCTAGCATGTATGGTAAAATAGAAATCTGAGAATAAAATAAAGGATAGAAAGATAATGTGGAAGGAAAAAAAAAGAAAATGTAATTCCCATGAAACTGGCAGTGTCTTGGATTATTAAAACATTATTTTGTATAAAATGTCATTACAATCTTGTTTAAATTTAATGCAATTTACCAGACCATAAAGAACTCCTTAGAAAAAATGGCTGGTTTCCAGGCACAGCTACTGTGCTGCTGATTACAATACATCCTGACATTTATGACAGTTTTATAATTCCTCTATTCTGTACCTAGCTGTGCTCTGAAGTGTCTCTACTTTGCTGAAGGCTTTCTCCAGGGAAATGGCTCTAAAGTTTTGTGGACTGAAAGGACAATAAAATAGTTTGACAGGAAAACCACTATTACTATAGAATGCAAATCTGTTTCCATTTTGTTTATAAGTATTACAAATGAAGATTCATTTTATAATGAATACCTGTGGAATTTATCATCACAAAAAAATGGCATTGACTTAAGCAGATATTCTTATATGACTTAGCTTACCAATATGAGTAGAGATTTGTCAGATCAGTGCTTAGATCCTTCTAGGGTTAGACAGTAACACCACTGAAGGTTTACTAAGACTAAGAGTTCACAGGAAGACTAGGAAGAACGTCAGACCTAGATAAAAGCAAAGAACAGGTAAGAAGGAGTATGAGGGCAGGAAAGAAATCTTACTATACAGCCTTTGACCTTTATGTGGGGCAGTACTCAGAACAGCATTTAATATCTTCAAATGTTTCATGAAAGTTTTATAAAAAAAGAATGTTGACACAATTCAGAGGATGATTTCAAGAAAGAGCAAGTTGAAGCATTTCTATAACTACTTGGGTAACACTGGGTTAATAGTTTCAATAAAATCATTGTAAAAGCTTTTAAGCGTAGATGTTATCAAAATTGGCATAAAAATAATTTATTTTTTTATGAAAGACTGTTCCTATACATTTCAACAAAAATGCTATAAGATTTCCACTGACAAATGTTCACCAGATGTACAAAATATTACAAAATATTATCCCAAAAAAATGTGCATATTTGTTTGAGTTCACCTACTTTAATTTAGATCTGCAAGCAGACAGCTGAAGTTCTGACTTAACCATGAAACCTCAATTACACATACTCTCCATTGAGCAGATAGATAGCAAGAGGGAGACAGGCTGAAAAAGATTCAACTAGACTTAAAGGCAGTATAGAGTATTCTGATTTCCAGGCAGCATGTTTATGGTTGACAAAATTTAAGATGTAGATCCAAAACCCCATTCATTCCAAATAACAGTATACTCCTGTCAGCTTCTCCCTCTGATGTGAGGGAGGAATGCCTTAACACCAATGAGGAATCTACTCCTTCTTCTGTTCTGCTATCAGTGTTTAGTGCAGAGGGTTAATACAGAGTTACTCCCCATTGGCCCTAAACTGCCATGCTAATCAAGCTGCAGATTGTCCTCAAAAGGGTGTATTTCTAGAGTGCTGCTCCATTTCAGAGAGCTGGTTGTGAGAGATAATGTAATCATTTGTAGTGCTGCAGAAAAACAGGTTTAAATTGTAATCACACAAGAACCCTTGTATTAAATGAGGTCAGTCTAGTCTATATACAGATGGAAGGAAGACCTCTGCAGACCTCTGAAGTATTTAAGGAGATACTATTAGTGAATAATACAGAAGATGAAAAAATTTCACAGTATCAGTACTGCCTAAACATCATGTTAGATGGAACCCTCTCGCTAGAGATCTTATCTTTCAGATAAAACATAAAAACAAGGTGCCGAACAATCTGGTCATTGCAAATTGTATGGTATTTTTCATAATGTTCTCTTGGCAAACTTGAAGTAGGTAATTACATTCTGCTTGCCTTAATTAACCTGAAGTCTGTGAAATGCATGTTTTTCCTTCTCAACCTAACAGCTCTGTAATGATATTTTCTCACGTACTCCATGATGAGTATCAAAGAAAAGAAAAAAAAAAAAGTACTATATACAACTATTAAGAACATACAAAATAGACAATAACTTAAAGGTATGGGCTTAATTAAATTGAAAAATTTATAAACCACAATAGAACTTTCCATCAAAATTGTTTGATGGCTATCCAGCAAACAAAGCCCATTATTTACAAGTGCAGTATGAAATAAATATTCTAGAAAATCTAAAAACAGAGCTGTACAATTCAATATATTTCAGCATAAAGTAATGAAGTCAATGGAAAATATTAGTCAGCTTCAGGGAGAAATGCATACTTAAATCTCTATGAATACCTTCCTAATTTACTAGTAAGATATGAGGGTAAAAAAAGACATGTCTGCTTAGAGGCCACAGGGAGTTGATTTGAAGAAGGTCAGATCAACAATTGAGATATTGCTGTGCAACTAAAATTTATTCCAAATTGGAAATTTTTGTTTCAAATGGAATCTTTTAGTTCCCTCTGAACCCTATAGTACTACTTCAAACTGAAAAAAAACCAAAAACCAAACAAACAATACCAAATCCCCTGGAAGTATAGAGTTTCAGCTCTTTAGAAAATAAAAAATATTTAATAGTGCATGGGAATATATTGTTTCAAAAATATTCTTGGTCAGTTTGCTGCACATACTATTAAAACTTAGTATTTCTTTTGTAATACAAAAGTAAAGGGTGGGATATTTCATCAATGTCTGATCTTACCATTTGACCTTGTCCGTTCTTAAAGTGTGCACATCTTTTTGCATTCCGTAGCAATTCTGTGTTTTTACCTGTTAAGTACGTGGCAATGTCCTGCACGATTGCAACCATTAGACACAAAGACCATAAGGAAAACACATTATTTTATTCAATTTTTTTATACATAAATTTCAAGGACACTTTCCATTTTGTGTATATGAATGCAAATGGAAAAACATTATTGTAGATATTAGACACTTTCAGTAACTTTAAGGAGCTCACACACAGGTTCCTAATTCATTAATCAACATTACTTGGTTCAGTCAATTAACTTTCTCCTCCTGCCATGAGCACTTCAATAATCCTCAACTACATGAAGTAGTATGGGCCTTAATTTACCATTTTGACTTTGAAATTAAAACACCCTTTTGATTCTGAAATTAAAATAACAGGTATGGACTTTTGTTATAATATTTTTGTCAGTACTGCCAGACAGGTTATTCCCTTCAGGGAACCAAGAGGAAAGAAAAGAGACCAAATTAACAAAGGTAAAAAAGGAAATAGAGAAAGCTTCCATTGAAACACAATTTGCTGAGGCAGCACTGAAGGACTCAGAGACAAGCCTCTTTGCAAGAGAAAATGCACCGTGCAATTCCAACTCTCAGATGTGCTTAGTGAAGAATTTTCACATGAGCATCTGCGCTTGTCAGACTTCTTTTTTGAACTGCTACCCATGGTTTCTGTGTTACCAGCTGATAAACTGCTTGTAAAATTTAGTGGCTGAAATGTACTTTACTCTGTCTCCACTGTGGAATCCCACCACAGTTTGCCTCTTGGAACTGAAAAAATACACAGAGCTTAATGGATATGAGTGAGCAACCTGCCTGTGACAGTTGTACAGCTGAAGTGTCATCTGGTCTCTTGATTGTTTAACTATGCAACCTCTCTGCTGCCTTAACAATGCATAATCATCATTCCATTAATGGAGAAACTTCTCAGAATTCATCCTAACAGTTTGTATTTTGAAAGGTTTGTGGAGTTCTTGTCACATCTATTTCTATTTCTTGCTAGTGACACAGCACTTGATAATATTTAGAAATTTTTGAGAAAATTAAAATGCAAGATGTTCCTGTTATGGAAGACTTTTTCACACATTGAGTATCTATATTATTATTCCATGGAAAAAGCCCCTGTGGGTGCAAAACTCCAAGGGACCTGATGACAGAAAGGGTTTGGTTGTTTGCTTTTTTTTCTTCAAACCTATGTAGGAAAGCACTATTTTCCTAGGGAGAACATTTGCATTTAAGATCAAGGGGATTGAATGAGTTTGGGATTAAATAATTATACCTGTTGAATATTAAAAAATAAATGTACCTAGAAAAGAACTGGAGTGCAAAAATGCATATCAGTTGGAGTATTAGTAACCAAGCTGGAGTAATTAGTATCTTATCTTGTAATACTAGTTAAAAGGTAGCTTTAATACTCATGTAGATTTAATTTCTGTGGTGTATCTGGGTGCACAAATAACCCTCAGGAAAAGATACAATCACTCATTAATCCCAGTTCTCTAAAATATGCAGTTAAAACTACTTTTTAATAAATATCCAATGTTAAGAGCCGTGCTATGGAAAATTAATGTGTTGCCAATGCCAGACTATCTTTGTTTTCAGAGAACACATAAAAGCCAGCTTGTGGCAACTTTTGGTTGCTGAAAACCCCATGATACTTTTATAAGAGATAGAGTTTTAATTTTCATTTGTTAGTCCAAATCCAGCAGGGATAATTATATTCTTTCTATTTAAGAAATCACAGTTGTCCTTTAAATTGAGAACAGTATAATTTTCTTCTTCCCCTAAAAATCAAGACAGGGTGTGTTAGCTGACACCAGATTCTTATGCATGTGATAGCTTTTCAATTGAAGACAGTTCATATTTTAAACTCAAATAACCCCATAATCTAAGGTTTAGAATGCAAACTTCCATGCCTGCATATGAAGATACATTGTCTTCTCTGAACATTTCCTTGGCTAACAGCTGACGTAAATATTGAATGGCACCCACAAAACCATATTGAACTTTGTGAGCCACATGATATCAGCAAGAGTCTTTACAGTGATTTCTGATGACTGTGGACTAGGCTCTTTTGGAATAATAAGATAAAACAGGATGACAAGAAATAAAGATAAAATTCTGACTTCACTGAAACTAGCAACAGTTTTCTGAGTTATTTCACTGAAGTCTGGTTTTCATCCAAAGAGAGGTTTTGTTTTGCTTTGGTTCATTTTAGGAGAGAAGGAAAAAATATGTTTTATAAGAAATTATGATTTCTGCCATCAACAAGTACTGTCAAACTTGTTTCCTTTTGGCATTAGCAGAGTCTGTGAAATCAAATCAGGTACTATGTAAACACAGTGTTTAAATCATGAATAATGACTATAATTTAAGCTCTATTTTCTTGACAGTAGAAGAAAAAAAATATTTTCAGTCTATGTCTCACAGGATTAACATTTAAACATGGGCGTAAATTAGAGAAGACAGTAAAAATAATTAAAATTCACCTCCACTAGAAAAAAATCAAAATTATCAGAAAAGTTATTCATGGTGTAGAAGTTAATAAAAGGACATTTAATAAACAGACAATGAAACAGATAACAGCATATTAATATTAAAAAAACCCAAACCCCCACCCTTCTTAATAATCTCAAATTCTAATTGAGAAAAAATAGATTAATGTGTAAGATTCCCCCCAAAGCACTTTATCAGTGCTTGCATTAGAAGTGTTTAATACAACCAAGAGCTTTAATGAGAATCTCATCTACCAGCTGATCCCAGTGGAAAGAATGGTAACAAATACAGGAGAGACTAAAGTATTAATTCATACTTGATAATGTATTATAAATCACAGCAAAAAGGGGGTTGGAAACTATATGGATAAATGCAATTATAACATTAGAATCTGTTTCCAAGTACCTCAGGGACAGTAAGAACAGATTATGTTGTGCATTGGTTCATTTGTCTACTTGTATGTACAGTGGAACAGGAAACATAGTGAACACATATGTATATTAGTTTAAAAAACAGTTAAAAGAGATATTTTATTGCTCATTAAAACTAGTGTTGCTCAACAATGTAGCACAGAACTGAAAGAAAACAGAAGAGAAAGAACTGAAGGGTATTCTTGTTAAGCCACACAAAATTCTGTTGGACAAATGCCCTTACAGCCAATCTGTTACCACATTCCTTGGTGTGGGGCATGTCAGGGTCAAGAATCAAGTATAGGAAGGGAGATGGACTAGAATATGCACAGCTCCATCCATTCCTTAGCAGTCAAAGGAATCCCTGTAGGAAAGAGTCAAGGCAGCACAGCCATTGTGCAGTTTTGTATTGAGCTTGACTTGGGTTCAGACCCAGTGGTACTGAAGACTTGGGAAGGATAGATTATTGCATAGACTTTGTCAGCAGCAGCTGGTATTATAAAACACAAAATGAAATACAAAGGTGGATTTAAAATCCTGTCTTTTTCTCCTTCATTTGTGATATTATATACATAATTTATAATATATATATGATAAAGCAACTTCTTTTCCTATTAATTCCTTGCACATGCACATATCTTCTTTCAAAAAATTACTGAAAAAAATAGTATTTTATGTAACATCACAAGGTAGTTTACTACTTAGACAAGATAGTGTTACAAAGCAGTCACATAAAAATTGTTAATTTCATAGTGAACATGAACAAATATCTAAATTTTCTCTCTGAAATACTGAGTATGTTTAAAATGACAACTCTTTTAAATTTAAATATTTTGTTCCTCCGTGTAGTTAGTATGATTTACACTTATTTATGTAGAGATGTGCTTATTGTACTGATTGCGTATTTACTGTTTTATTCTTCTTAGCACTATACTCCAGTGCCTATAAACCTGTGAGAATATGAAATAGTATGGTGGTTGCTGGCTTTTAAATTTTTTTTTTAATTTTTTTTTTTTTTGTGCTCACAGATAATCAACACATTATTAACAAAGCTCCACTTGTAGAATTTAAATAGTGTCAGAATTTGACTTGCAGATCTAAGGACGAATTCGCAAGGTTGACT
The DNA here is from genome assembly GCF_001522545.3 of Parus major. Lineage (NCBI taxonomy): Eukaryota > Metazoa > Chordata > Aves > Passeriformes > Paridae > Parus > Parus major. The sequence goes on along the minus strand of NC_031768.1, from coordinate 57,123,884 downwards.
GTCAGAATAGGTTTTTAGTTTTTTTAAAAACTTGTCAACAGAGTACACTTAAGACAGAGTTAATGAGAGACAACACACAGAGAATCCAATTATACATTTTTTACAGATTGCTCATTGGAGTATAAGTATGCTTTAATAGCATACACAAAGTCAAAGAGCTCACATAAGAATAGTCAAGATAATTGAGGACAGATTTATTCAGAGGATACAGAAATTAAGGCATAGATCCTTATCTTAGAAGCTGCCACATGGGAATTACTTTTTAGATTAGCTAGGACACAGAGATTACAGGCAGGCAAGGCAAGTGGGAGAATTTAAGAATGGCCCAGAAAAGCTGCACATTGGTCTATATGAAAATAAAGCTAAATAAATAAAATAGTTAATGCTGTTAGGATTCTGAATAAAAAAGCTGTCAGAGCACATACATATCCTTTTACATGTACTTTGTATTTTTTTCCTATGGCTGTCAAGGCAAAAGACTCGTTTCATTTTTATTACAGGTCATGTAAGACTGCAGAGACTCGGGAGCGACAGCATTCAAGAGGTTTCTTCTGGAAACTGATATTTTTAACAGCCAAAAATCCTCTCTTTAACATGTGTGAAGGGTACTATTACTCTCAATCTAATTACTTAATAGTTTAATACTTTTGTGAAGTTTGAGTCCCATAAGGCAAAGCGTCTAGTTTCAAAATTACAAAAAATAATGCAAACTTCCCATTCTAGTCTGGCATACTGCAGGTTTCTCAAGCACAAATGTACTATTTTGTGGTTCCCATATGACTTTAACTATAAAATATACATTTAAATCCTTTATTCAGACAGAATATTCATACCAGATCTGCCCATATGTAGCAGAAGGGTTTCTGAGATTTTGTCTAGATTTCTGGAGAAAACTACAATGTCTCTGTCTCCCAGTCCCTAAGCAGTTGAGACAGAGATTTGGGTTTGCACTTTTGTTTTCCTTTGGATATATGGTATGAGTTAGGTGGTAGTTCAGATCTTACCTGGGAGTGTTCAGACTTTGATGTTATAGGCATTTTAGAAATTCAAGATGGGAAATTGCCTAATCCACAGACACTCTTATTCCAACATAAACAAAAAAAGATTAAAAGAAAATAAATCTTGATCACATTTATATGAAGCTCCTCTTTTATTTTGGGGTGACCCTGGCTGAATGTTAAATGCCCACCAAAGTGGCTCTATCACTCACCTCCTCAGCTGGGTAGGGAACTGAAAATATAACAAAAGATAAGAGCAGGGAGAGATCACTCATCAATGACTGTCACAGGAGAAATAGACTTGACTTGGGAAAATTTGCCTCCTAGCTACTGCAAAAATTAACCCTGTCCTGTCCAGAAACAGGACACCAACACAGGAATATCTTCTGGAAGCCTCTCACAAAAGCCACCCCTGCAGCTCCTCCACTACCAAAAGTTTGCCATGAAAAACCAATAGACTCCCAAATATTCAGAAAGGCAGTGTTTGAAAATTGAACTAAGAAGGAAGGAAGGAAGGCTGACATAATGGCATGAGGATGTGACTTTTCAAATGAGAAATGAAAATCAAGTGAGGATAAATGGAGCAGAACTTTGAAAGAAACAATAAATATTTCATGCCTGATGCAACAAAACAGCAAGAAACAGTACGGGTATGCAAAAAGAGATGACATTACCAAAATAATATCACTGGGAAGAAGATTAACACTTGATATATAAATAGGAATCAATTGCCAGGACAAATGAAAATGTGGTATAAAAAGATACTTAGGTATCTTGGTTGGATAAGGAACGCAGACATCACTACAGAAAAAGAGAGATATAACCTGCAAAATCCAGAGAGCAGTGAAATCACACTGAGAAGAAGCACATCCAGGTTTTGGGTTTCAAGGACATATTTTGAGATTTGGGGTTTGAATGAAAGGCTACAGGTTCCACAGAATTCAGGAAAGGAAGCAGAAGGTAGTTTTTGTGAGGAAAAACATAGTGCTCTCTTTTAGGTATGAGCTGGAGTGATAGATATTCACAAAGGGAGATTGGGCAGGCTGACAAATATTTTAGTCTGAAATAGTAATGAAAAAGAAGTTTTGTGAGTCATAAATAAGCAAAAGATGATTGCATTTTTGATGGCATTCAAGCATCAGCTCATATTGTCGGTAAGTCATGAAAGATGTTTGCAATTTTTGTTATTCATAATGGAATGGAAGCATCAAAATAATGTTTAGCATAAGTGATAAACAATAAAAAAGGTTAAAAAAAAAATCTGTTCTCTCAGCAATTCAAATATGCTGTGCTATCTCACAGCAAACCTCACAGTTGTGGAGAAATCCTCATGCCACTTTTGGATAACCAAAAACAGACAAGTGAAGGCCACAAACCAGAAACTATACATATTGTGATAGCTGTAAATGAATATGCTATAGAGCTGGACATATAATTAGGTTCCTTTAAACTTCAAAAATTTACTCCTTGCATTTTATTTAGTCTAGAGATATCTTAATACATTTGGCTTTCAAAGTTTTCTCTTGAAATGAGATGTCTTTAGTAAAGCTCTTTAATAAACAAGCACTGAGACAGTTCCAACAGGGGTTAGTTTTTGATTTTAAAATATGCATTGGGAACCAAGGCTTTCGGTCCCCATGGAGAAGGTGAATGTCCTGTGTTCAATTCCCTTTTTTTCTTGAGATGCTCCAAATCTTCCTATTTTCCAGAAAGTGCACATTTTCTAGGAAGAGCAAGTGACTGTACTGAGCTTTTCCTTGTCCCATCACTGAGAGCCTTGTAAAAAGTCTCCCTCCAGCTCTCTTGTAGTCCCCTTTAGGTGCTGGAAGGCTGCTAGAAGAGTTTCCTGGAGCCTGCTCTTCTTCAGGATGAACATCCCCAGCTCTCTCCATCTACCTTAATAGGAGATGTGCTCCAGCAGTCTGTTTATCTTTATGGCCATCCTTTGGATTTGTCTCTTCACATCCATGTCCTTCTTCAATGTGGGGCCACAGAGCTGGACGCAGCACTCCAGGTGGGTCTTACATGAGTGGAGTAGAGGGGGAGGATCACAGTCCTTGGCCTGCTGGCCATGCTGCCTTTGATGCTGACCAGGACACTACCAGCTTTCTGGGCTGCGAGTGCACGTTGCTGGCTCATGTCGGGTTATGCCTCAACCAACATCTGCAAGACTTTTTCCTCAGGGCTTTTCTCAATCCATTCTCTGCCCAACCTGTCCTTGGAATTTGGGATTACCCCTACACATGTGCAGGACCCTGCAGCTGGCCTTACTGAACTTCATGGAGATCCATCAGCCCACCTGTCACGCCTGTCCTGGTCCTTCTGGATGGCATCCCTTCCCTCCAGTGTATTGACCACCAGCTTGGTGCCACTCTGAAGACTGTGATAAACTCTGATAAATGGGCATGTGTCACTTCAAGTCACCTTCAACGTACTATTCACTGCAGCTACCATCAGCTCAATTTCTCCTCAATTAGAAGCCTCCTAACTGAGCCTACTATTAAATAGAAGGAAAAGAAAACTACCACAGGCTGATCAAGAGCCACCAATGGCACTGACGAGTTAGGCCCACGTTGCTAAGGACCTTCTCATATCCACTAGGGACACAACTAACTGAGGCAATGTTAAGCAGGAGGAAGGCTCCAGTGCTGTAGCTTATCTGAGTCAAGGTGAATCTGAGATGGTTTGTAACTACTGTACAATCAGTTTTCCCAGAATACTGGATAAATGTGTTTTAAAGAGTGACTTGGAAAAAAATTTTGAAATCTGTAACAATTATTTGTAAAATATTTATGTTAATAATCAACTCCTTCAATAAATAGCCACCTATTAAAGTTTAAAATGAAATTTAACTATGGTGTTTGCATTTCATGACACCGTGGAAATGACTCTTTCCTCAGAAATTGAAGGTACAAGGTAGATGTTGATTTTTCACTTGGAATAAAATTCTGTTTAAAATGTGCTCTAAATCGCCAAGGATTTCATTATTGCCACTTTTTTTAGACTACAGGGTTAAGTTCATTTAAAAAATCTGTGCTGTCTGCAGGTCTTGAAAGGTTTTAGTGAAAACATATGTTTTGCTTCAATGTTTTGACATAAAGATAGTAGCAAGTTAATTAATTACAACTTTCATATTTTTTGTGAGAAACTTGATCTGTTAAATTAAAAACCTAAGACCTTTATCATGTCAATCACAAGATGATATCTGCACAGAAACAATCTAATTTATTAGTCACACTGACTATTAAAGTTGGTTTCTGGTACAGTGTATTTAAATGTCTCTACTATTTGCAATAGGTGTGATACAAAATAAAGGGCACGTGTAGGTCAGCCGGGTAAGATCATGCAATTAAATTTAATCTGGATCAGTCTCTAAGCTTATCTGGTTCCAGAGTTACCTTGGTTTTGGGCTCTTGGCTTTCCAAAGAACAGTCTTACTGGTGAAGTTTGGGGCAAAGAAGGCTGTCAGTACATCAGCCTTTTCCACACCCTGTCACCAGTGCCCCTGGTCATTCAACAGCAGGCCCACATTTTCCCTACTTATCATCCTCCTGTTCCTATACTTACAGAAGTACTTTATGAAGCCTTTGTGCACTCAACACTCCTCATCAGATTCATCCCCAACGTGAATGTTTAACTTGGCTCTAGTAGACTTGCTTTAATCAAACAAGTAATATTTTTGAGTTACTGGCACAGGAGCTCTCTAAAGCTTTATGAAAAATGCATAAAGCAAAATAATGTAATATTGGGCAATGAAATTCCCTACCAGTTTCTAGTCAGTCCTCAACTGATCAAAAAACCATCCCTGTAATCATCCTATGTTTTTGTTGTAGAAGGTGCTGAAATGGCAACAACTTCAGGATGTGGTCCATATTGTGTAATTTCAGTACTTGCAATTTATGAAAATGGCAACTGTTATGTTTACAGATGTAACTACAGCTCCAGAAAATGAGCACCTTGTTGTTATGAGGCATATGTCAAGAGACTAATTACCAGCTAAATCCAAACAGAATTTATATAAAAGAACAATGTATAGTCACAGGCAATGTTCTGTAGAAAACAACAACATTCAGTATTTACTTCTGGTCAATTTGTAATACACTTAGTTTGAGGAAACAGGAATCATGTAGGAAGCTAGTGGCGGACGCTGACGTCCAAAAACCTTTGGCTGAAGAAACCCAGAACCTCTTTGTGTATTCTCTTGAATACTGCTGCTGGTATCATTTCACATGCAGTATCTTAGCTTCTATCACAGCTTGTGCTTGCATGTTACACACTGAAATGGGTGATAGGGCTTGTGGTCATTTTTTGATTGCATTTAATGAGAATTTTATGTTAAACTAATTATCTTTTTTACTCTCTCTTCTGAAGTAGCCTTGAAATTCAATTTTATGCAAATGCTGAAGTTTGTTGATTCCACTGACCTCTGTATCACTCTAAGTATGATTAATAAATCAGAAATGGTCTCCTAATATTTTCTCTGCTGATGGCACAGAATTTGTAATTTTTTAAATGTCCATAGTCTTTTATTATTTTTTTTTTTCTTTTGCATATTCTCTAATTTTCCAATTAGTATATTAGCTGATGCAATTCCATTAATTTTGTATGGGCAAGAGAAGGTACCATTACAGTTTCCCTGCATATTAGGGATCCAATTCTGCCAAATCCTGGAGAATCAGAAGAGATGTCTTTTCAAAGAAAGGACCAGTGCTATATTTTAACTAATATTTAATAACACAGCATGTTCTAAATACAAAATAAGCATCATCACTCTAACATCTAGAAATCACATATGTTTTGTCAATTTTCCTTTAAAATTAAGTTCTAGAAGTTCTTCTCTGCAATTTCTTTTGTTTGAATACAGATGGATTTGGGATCTGGTCTCAGAAAGTGAACCATGAAGCCTCTACTTTGCCTGAAGCAGCTTAGTAAAACTCTAATTATTAATTGCTCTAGGCAAGTAGTTTCCATAAATTTATTTATTTATTTATTTATTTATTTATTTATTTATTTATTTATCTATTTATCAGGGAAGAAATAAAAATATATTTACCATTTCAATTCTCCAGAATTGTGGCATCTGTAACAAAGGAATGAAAAAAAAAAATCTGATTGGGAAGTTGATTTAAGATATATTATTTTTCTTTCTAACAACCTGAAAAATGTGTTATGTTCATGCTGAAAGTAAATAAATAAAACATTATTTGATTTATTTGTAAGAAGAAAAAAAATACAATTTTGTCTTCCTTATGAGTACATGTTATTTAATGTGGAGAAGAGGGATGTGAATTTTGGCAGTTGTAGACCTAATCTGCTATAAATACAAATCGATAGAACTTCCTCTAAATTCAATGAGGTTTATGCAGTTAGCAATTAAATTCTAAGATGTTTGAATGTTCATTTTTACTTCTTTCAATTCATAAGGTTCTTTGTTGCAATCGAGAGGTTGCAATAGTTGTACGGTGAAACTGCTTCCCAACATTTATAGTGTAGCTAGATGCAGCCTGAGACGTGTCATTTTTATCTGTGAAAGTTTGTGTATATGAGGAGAAAAGATAAAACAAATTAGAAAAACACTAAAACTTTCTAAGAAATACACTGAAGTTGCAGAGCGTTGTTGCTGTGAGTCAGGCCATCTCAAAATGCACTACAGACCTCAAATAAATTGCTCATCTGTGACGATACTTACAGTACAGACTTTGTACATCAGGACTATCACAGGACAAATGTCCTGTCTATAACTGTATCCTTTATTCTTCTTTATATAGTTAGTACTCAAATCACCCTTTCCTTCATAAGGTTAGCAAAAGTGGATGGGAATCTCATTTAAGGTATTTTCATTTGAGTTAGAAATCCTAGTCGCTCTTTTGGAGATTAATCAGTTCTTTGAGGAAAAAATTTACTTCCTTAAATAGATATCTAAAATAGGTCAGATGAATCATACACTCTGTGTGTCTATTTCCCTTTGTTGTCTATAAATCCTCAGATGATTAGTGCAGTTAAAAAGGAAATGTATCCATTCTGCATATCCATATTGGCATAACAAATGCTTCTCTAAGTAATATCTGATCTACGTACGGATCTGCTAAAGGGAACTTTTCCTAAACCAAGGCAGCAAAGACCCTTCCCTGCTTCAGAGAGGAAACAGCTCCAATAGTTATTCCATGCTCCCACTTCTATGATACCTTTTAGTTCTGGATTGATAATGTAAAACTGATTGATAATGTAAATGAGCTTCAGTCATGGGGAAACTAAGTTGTGTCTTATAGAATTGTAGAAAAATTCTCTAAAAAAACTTGTCAGATGCCATCTTAGTCTACTTCTATCCTTATGAAGACTTAATATGCCTGTAACATTCCTGACAGATATGTATGTATTCTGCTTCAGAAATTACCCTATTGTGTCCATTCATGTGAGAACTTTGCAGTTTTCCCAATGATCTCATTGTCCCTTGTTGCTTTATTATCCTTATCAATAGAAATATGTTGGTCTTGCTACACTTCAAGCTCTTTTCTTTTGTCTGTAATCTGAAAGAATAGGACCTGAAAAACAGTTTATCTTCTTCCTCCCTGAAACTACTTTCATGTGTGTTTGAAAATTCCTCTCAGTTTATTTCCTCAAGTTTTGTTCCACTACTTTCTATCTTTTCTTTTAGGCAATGTTTCTCCTATAGTCATACTGAACACTGCAGCTCAGAACTCTCCTTTACCTAGGATGACAAATACAGAAAGGATTTGCATCTCAGGTAAACAATCAGGTGAAATTTATCCTCTGTTCTTAAAGCAGTTGCTTGTCTAAGACAGAAGGGGGAAAAGAAGTTGTGTAAAAGTTCCAAGTATATATTCTGCCAGCCATGGGTAAACTTAAACACAGCTTGTAGAAAAATGTGCTGCTCCTACAAAAAAATCAAAGATCATCTTGATTAAACCTTTGACTTGTTGCCATTTTCAGTCTCCACTGGGAATTACTGTTTATAAACACAATTAACTGAAAACAAATTTACAAACTCTTTGATTTTACTTGGATGCTGACAGTGTTAAAAAGTGAGAATTTCCAAAGATAGATGGTAATCTCTTCTTTTATCTTTTATTTTTGAGGGGGTGCTTTTTGTTTGGGTTTTATTTCTTTTTTAGTGTTGCATCGTCCCCAGCTGGGATGGTTGACCCTGGCTGGATGCCAGGTGCTCACCAAAGCTGCTCTGTCATTGCCCTCCTCACAGGTCAATGGGGAGAAAATGCATTGAAAGGCTCATGCTTTAAGACAAGAACAGAGAGAGATCACTCACTGATTACTGTCATAGGCTAAACAGACTTAACTTGGGAAAATTAGTTTCATTTATCATAAATCAAATCAGATTAGGATAATGAGATGTAAAAACTAAATCTTAAAACATCTTGCCTTCACTCCTCCCTCCCTTCTTCCTGGGCTCATCTTTACTCCTGATTTGGAAGATTGTGCTGGCTCACTCATCCAGTGAGGTGAAAGCATACAGAGACTGGAAATGGAAATCAAATTTATATTTTGTTCCAAATTTATGCTTAATTTTTTATATCATGGTTGTATTGTGATTTCAGTATGCTGCTGTGTCACTTTGTTAAACCAAAACCCTATGTAGTTTCAAATATCTTCAAAGTAAATTTGGTATTCAAATATTAAACTCCTGTCATGTGGAATATCTGTGTGAAGAGTTGACCTTGGCTGACTGATGAGTGCCCACAAAGCTGCTGTCACACTCCTTCTCCTGAGCAGCACAAGGGGAGAAAATGAGATAAAAATCTTTTGAGTCAAGATAAAGGCAAAAAAGGAAAAAAATACATTAAAAAACCAAAAAAACAAAACCAAACAACAAAACCAAGGGTCACATGCAGAAACAAAGAAAACAATTCTCTACTTCCATCAGTAGGTGATATCCAGCTGCTTCCTGAGAAGAAAGGCCTCAAGTGGCCTAAGAGCTGCTTTGGAAGATAGATTTCTTAATATTTAATGTCTTACACACATGCACAGTCTTTTCTTGTAGATTTAATTGCTGAGCCTGGTGTTGTATGGCATGGACTCTCCCTTTGGTTGGTTTCTATCTGTTGTCCTGGCTGTATCCTTCCCATCTTACCTCTTGCCCTTCATCAGCCTACTGACCTTTGGGAAGGTTTGGGGAAGGGTGGAGAGGCAGCACCAGCACAGTGCCAGCACTGCTCAGCAGCAGCCAAAACTCTGGTGTTTTAGGGATTCTGTTCTAACTACCACCACAAAGCACTGCCCTGGATGGGCTGCTCAAAGGAAAGCTAACTCCATCCCAGCCAGACCTAGCACAAGCTAAAAGAACCGGGTCAGAGAGTAATAGACCGTGACACATTCAGACTGGAGAATTAGGAGATATTTTGTATTGCCACATTACTAATGAGATTTAATTATGCCTAATGGACAGGATTTAATTATGATGTTATTCAACATCAAATGTCTCTAAATCCGCAGCAGCGGTTTCTCACTAAGCCAGGCATCGATTTGACTTAGGGATTAGTTCTCAGTCGTTCTCTTATAATTTATCTTGTTTTGGTTTAATTGTCAGATTATAACAGATCAGGAGGTAGAAGTTGTATGTGAAGGAGGCTTCTCAGTCTATGTTAAGAGTGATATAAGTATTTAGAAAAATAATGGCCTTGTGAGACAGAAGGTGCCAGGCAGAATTTATTGGAAATAAGCCCTGGATGAAATCAGTTAGAGAAAATGACAAATAAAAGATTTGCAGCAGAAAAGGGTAGGAAGACATCTGTGAGCATTAGAAACATGTAATTGATAATATGCTGTGTATTACAAGGTTTGAAAGAAGTGTTCTGTTTACATCAGAATCACCTGCCACCTTTTCTGCAGGAGAAAACTTGGCTGATCATTAAGAAAAAATGTGATGAGGAAAAAAAGGTGGGCAAGTAAAGAGGGAAGATGTGTACAAGAGATTAATTACTGAAAATAATAAAGAATATGCTAATAAAATAAAATGCAAAGCCCTGATATTGACTAAAGGCAGTGAGATAATTAAAAAAAAAACCAACAAATATTGAACAGAGAAAAATAAAACAAAGTCAAGAAGTGGTAAAGTGACAACATAAATATATCATTAAAAGATCTAAATATCTAGGATAAAAAGAAGGGAAAAAAAAAACCACGCCCAAAACCAGAAAAAAAAACAACTAAAAATACACAATCAAACAAACAAACCCAAAAAACCAAAAACCAAAAACCAAAAAACCCACCAAAAAACACAAATAAAAAAAAAAAAAACAGGAAAAACAACCAGTGAAAGAAGAAAAACTAGGAACAACTATGGATATGATGATGCTGAATAACAGACTTAAAGCAGACTTAAAGATCTTGAGAGATGCTTCTATTTTATGATGCAATTGACTCAAAATAATTGTATTCTTTTTTCATGTTGCAATATTTATATTGATTCTCCCAGTCTAATGAGGTATTTAGCCTGGATACTAGAATGTTAAACAAGAGGACATGTTTCTCTCAGATGTCAAGAACAAAATATGGAACATCATTACTCCCTTAAGTTCAGGATGCCTTTTAGTGGAAGAAAAGCAAAAGTCGAAAAAGCCCTTGACCACTTTTCTTATCAATAACATAGTTTCCTTCCTTTTTTATACTGCAGACCTAACCCAAAATTTAAAAAATAAATCCACTAAAAATATAATCATAAATAATATTCAAGTTATTACATGTTATTTCAAAATCTTCCAGTAGCTGCTGAACATTGGTAACAATGTTCTCAAATCCAAAACTTTCACAGACATTAGCATGAGTGAATATTTGTTTTAAAAATCTTACCAGAGTGCATAAATTATTTACTATTCATTATTCACTATTCAACATTCGTTATTCATTATTCATTCATATACTACAACAATGAGCTGCTCCATTGTAAGAATGCAAATGGATAGATGCTATAGCTTAGATAGTTGGAGTCTGTCAATTAGATAGATGTAATATCATGGTGATGTAGATGACTAATCACACGTTATGAATACTGAACAGCAGTCAAAATTAACATTTTGGAAATAGCCCATAGACCAAACTTGGCCAAACTATTTGTCCAATACTTACAAATAACTAGGCATCAGAATTGGCTTCTGAATGATTCATGGACAGAAAGCAAGGCTAAAGGCTGATTTCTAAGCCTTTAAAAATCAATGGAAAGATCCCCACTGGCTTCAAACAATGTTTGAATAAGTTCTCCAAATGTGCAATTTATATTATTTACAATAGGAATTCCAGCCACACACACGCTGCCTCATCATACATGGTTAATAAGAATTTTGTGCTTTAGGGTAAAGGATAAAAGATGTAGTCATATTTCCTCCCAAAGATATCATTTAGAAAAGCTCTGACATGGCAGCATTTTCCTTATACCTTTCCTGTCCACTAATGCTAAAAAAATAAGAGAAGTCTGTGCTACCATGGAGGAAAAAAAAATGTGTTTCCTTTTTAAAATCAAAGAGAAGGCAAACTATTTTTGCCTATGTAAACTGAAAAAAAAAAGAATGTGACATTTAAAAGAGCATCTAACACCTGTGCACTCATCCTGATCTGTGGGACTGACAATGGCTAGTTTAGTCTTGGTGCAATTTATATAGCTGAGCAGTGAAAGTAGTTCACTGGTTTTGATCTTTTCATACTCAGACAAACATGTCAATTACAGTTTGTTTTCTTGAAGCCAAAACTGTGGTGCTTTGCATTGTTTAGTGCAGTAAACACTGAAAGAATCTGATGTTTGTTTTGAAAAGCTTATGATCTAATTGATCTTCACATGAGAAAAATGAAAAGGTCTTGCACTGAAGCTTATGGAACTCTTACACTGATTAGAGTCCAATTCAAGATCTATGATGAAAGCTTTTCTTTTGATCTCTACACTAAAAAGATTATTCAGAAGCAGAGTGATATCTAAGAGACTAAGTGTTTTTGCTAAACTGTGTCAACAACTTTTCTTTAAAGCTTAGAGAAAATGCAGTAGTGGATAGGATTCATCCTCAAGCGCCAGTAACAGCTCTGAATATTTTGTACATTGTCTATTTGAAGCACAGAGCAGCAGAAAACACTAGTTAATAGCAACAGCCAAAATATTTAAAACAAATTTTGAGAGCTTCAGTACCTGAGAATCTTTTGATGATCTCCCAGTTTTTTTTTAAAAGATAGCCATGCAGTACTTCATACACTTAACATAAACCATAGTATTAGCAAGAAACATTTTTTCCTCTACTCCTGCTTCCATCTTTTTCAAAACTTGGTGATTCATGAAGCAGTTTGTGAATTTCATTAAGATAATCATTCATTGTTTATGAACTGCCCTCATTAAATAAAAATAACCTATTTTTGAAGAAATTAACTTAATTTATGAGGCTTATTATTTTCTACTGAAATCAAAGAAGTAAGTACTGGAAAGCAAGCTCCTGCAGTGAATTTCAAAGCTTTTGTTCAGATTTCCTTTACAAGTTGATCACATCTTTAAGGCTTATCAGAACTGGTTTCTAAGATACTCTTTATATACAATTTTCCATCATGTGAGAATCAGGAGCAACCATCAATGGAAATGCAATGCAATACCATTTTTATTTTTCTAATATTTGCAGGAACTTCAGAGCACAGTTTTGCAAATATTTTTGATTTATCTGAATCTGAAAAAAACCAACCAAACAAACAAAAACCCCTGCCCCCCAAAAAAAACCCTCAAAGTAAAACAAAGTCAAAAAAACAAACAAAACCAAAAAAACCAAAAGCAACCAGAACAAAAAAAATAAACAAACTGAAAAAGAATGAAAAAGAAAAAAAGAAAAAGAAAAAGAAAAAGAAA
>NC_031768.1:57101061-57110976 GCF_001522545.3 Parus major | reverse complement strand
AAAAAGAAAAAGAAAAAGAAAAAGACCACTTTGGGTCATCCAACCAAAAGACAGGCAGGTGTGAGATCAGTGAAAGAAAAACATTATTTTGGTCAGTTCACAAAACAGTTTTGGTACTTCTTAACTGTCCCAAATATTCACTGATTTTTACATGTCAGTTTGCTGACAAAGCTGCACCAACAACATGAAATAAATAGAATACAACCAAGTTCCTTTGTGGCCTTTAGCAATATGTTTATTTTAGGTGGACCCTTAATTCATAAGGCTAGAGCAGACACTGTTTTCTGGTGTAAAACGACCCTTGGGAAAAATGTAAATTTCCTTGGACTGAAAAGATGAGAGGATGCATTAGTAAAAACTGTGGCAGCCGTAGGTTGTGGGCTGCAGTGTTGTGAAGAGTGAGGCTCTATTAGCAGGCTAGAATATGGCAGACAGGTCTTGGAGTCTATGTAAAGCTTCAAAGGAAGAAAACGCTGCTTGCATGGGAATAGAAAAGGAAAGGAATGCATTTCATTTCAGGACAAGCCCTTTCAGAAGAATAAAATACTCCAGTTGCCTCATTTGACCACTTTTAATCACTAATCCAAGAAAGATTTTTGAAGCAAAGCATAAAACTAATGATACCAGAAAATCTCAGGAAATTCATCTGTTGTTTTGTTTTTTTTTTACATAAAAAATCTAAAATTCTCCCTCAAGTTATAAAGAATGATAAAACTGCAGTCAAAGATGTATTTTATGAGATGATGTAAAAGAAACCTTCATTTGGAAACTTTGGGGTGAAAAAGCTATTGTTCTTGAGACTGTGATGTCCTTTTTCTTTTAAAACTGATAGGTATTTAAAAGCATCGAATCATGGTTTTACTAATTTTATTTTTTTGCTTGTTCTTTTAAGAATATAAGAGTTTAATTTATGACCTTACTACATGGGAGACAGGAGCTGAGACAGTAGGAAGAACCTTACAAACCAGCAAGCTACCTGGAATTCATCCTGAAATATTAATTATACATCTGGCAGTACAAAAAGCCTGATTCATAGCCCATTGAAATAAATTAATTATGTATCTGGCAGACTCCAAAATCCACTGAAGCCAAAGGAAGTCTTAGGAGTCTTTGACTCCACTGGGCTCTGGATCAAACTGCAGGAGGACGAGCAGAATTAGGCAGAGAGAAGCAGATCCCCAGTGCTGCTGCGAGAAGAGGCAGCTCAGATGAAGGCGATGAAAGCAGCAGGTGGCAGTGTGTAAACACCCCCGGGGCCTCAGAAACACTGGAGGGAAGGGGAGGGGATGTACCTCCCACGGCATCTGTAAGTGACCTATCTATTTTCACTCTCTGTAAATCTCTGTGAGAGGTGGCTAAGGGTTTTGAAACAGATAGCTTCCCGGTGAAAGGATAAAGGCACAAAATCTCGGCTCGGTTGCTGGGTATGATCACACCTAGGTTTCAGCAGCCATGTACCTCTCATCAGAGCTCTGTTTACTGTCCAAGGCTCCTGGACAGTAAACAGGCATCCCAGCTTAATTTGAACCACGACAGCTAAAAGCTAAATGTCTTCCCCATTGCAGGAAGGTATGGACAGAATAACGAGAAGTTCACACCAGGCTGGGGAAGGTCTTTTTGCACAAATCTCTTGACATCATCTACCCATCATAATTGTCATTAAAACACAGGCTTTGAAGACAAAAATTAAAATCTGCTGGGTACTCCTGGGGAATGGAGATTAGAATTAGAAATGTTTTCAGATAGAAGAAAACAATAAAAGAATTAAAATAAGCACAAAAGCCACCAAACTTTTTCTGCACTTTCTTGCTTGTGCACTGCTTGCCCACACTGAATAATGAGCAGAGTCGTTTGGTTTTTTTGACTTTTGAAAGTCAGGGCAAGTCAATTTTTAAATTTTTAACTAAAGCATGGTATAATGCCTTTTCAGTATTCACCCTCTGAGATATTTGCAGAACAAGGGATGTTAAGAAACCCTAAAACATACATGTGGAAATACATGATAGCAAAACAAAATTAACAACCAAAGCAGACTATCTCTGATCTCACAGTGTACTGGTATTCACTGAGAAAGAATTATTTTTCTTCATAATAGCTTGTATGGGGCTAGCTTTTGGATTTGTGATGACATCATGCCCAATTAAGGGAAGCAGGAGGATGTTAGGAGTGATGATATTCATCTTCAGAAACTGACATTAGATGTGACAAAGCCCTGCTTTCCTGGAGATGTCTGAACTTCTGCCTGCCCTTTAATTTCATTGAAGAAATAGCATATTTCAATATGATATTTATTACAATATTGTACACACAGCAATGTGAAATAAAAGGAAAACAAGCAAACAAAAAGAACATAGCAGTTGTAAGGTTCATCACAACAACTATGAAAATAGGAAGCCTCCAGCAAAATTTGTAATAGTGAAACAGTAAAAATATGGATGGAGATCTACCATGACCTTTACCAGACTTTGAGATCACTAACAGGAAAAGCCCACTGTAAATACTATTTGGTGCATTTTAGTGTATTCTGTATTTCTGAAAATGGATAATTTATGTTTTGTCTTCAGAAAAATAAAAACCTAAGTTTGCTGTATTATTGATTATAGTTTGTTGGGGGCGTTGTTGTTGGGTTGTTTTGTTCTTTGTTTTTGTTTTTTCTTAATTGGGGTGGTGGTGCAAATTAATCTGATATGATTAAATGCTAAATTTCATTATTTGAAGTATTATAAATGTGCAAAAGAAAACTTTCTATGTTAAATAAAGATTTCATTAGAAACTGGCAAAAATAATAGAAAAACATGTTGGGAGAAAAGAAAAAAGTGGTGATATTGTGGGGTTTTAAAAATAAATAAGTTCAATGTTTAGACTATTTTCCCTCCAGAATGTATAGAAATGGTACATAGAAATCTATTATCATGAAATCTTTGGTTTGAGAATGCTAATTGTTTATAAATAAATGCATATGCATTGTCATTCTTATTGTCTGGACTCAAATACTATAAAAGAGACTCAAATTTTCAAGACTATATTTTGAGCACTTTCAAGTACTACTTATATAGCAGGAGTTTGTGATAGAATCTTACTTTCATTAATATTATTTATCACTGATGTAATACATATAAATAAATGAAACTGGATTACATCAGAATTTAACTATTTAAAAAATAATGCTACTTATCTGCACTCAAAGACTATAACTGTTCAGTTTCCACAAGGATGAAATTAAACATGAATTGAGGAAAGGCTAAGAGCCTTCAGAAGGCTCTTAGATAAATCAACAACAACCATAAAGGTCTTCAATTCTGTTTTAGATATATCCCCAAAGAAAATTCTTGAAATTTTTCATATAAAATCAATGTGTAATATATGGATAAGAGGCACTGGACACTCCATCTATTAAATGGCTTTTCTTTATACACCTGTATAATTATTTTTTATATTTTCTGAAAAGATCATGATCTTGCTCTGCTCAGTAATACTTCCTCCAATGTAGGATGATTTCTATGTATTTTAAATAATAATATATTTTTAAAAATCAGTGTGCAAAACCATGGGTTATGACTTCTCTTGGAAATAAAGTTTAAAATCCAAAGATTTTATGCTAAAATGCTGGGGTCTAATTATCCATATGTTTTCTCACCTAGTTTTTCAACTTATTTTATGACTATTGCTTCATTGTTCATTACACATATTATGAATTAACACAGAAAAAAATAGAAATAGCTGAATACCAAGAGAAATATGAAATCTATTAAAGAGCTAACTTAGAAACATGAATCTGTGGAATATTGAAAAGTTACGAGATCTAATTTAGCAGATGCCAAAACCAGTATTAAAACAGTATTGGTTTCCATCACTTCCAGGTATTGGTTCACTCTGAGGATTGTAAATATATATGTAAATGCTTGCTAATGATTTTAAATAAAGCTAAAATCAAAGAAGAAATCACGGGAATAACTTACACTAACCAAACAAGAAATTATAACAAATAACACCATGTCAATGCTCCAGTGCTGTAATGATTTTAAATTAGAAAAGCAACATTTACAGAACAGGTTGCTCATTTAACATGTTTAGGATCTGTCAATAAGATCACTTTTGGCATGAAACAGACTATTTATTTTGATTAAAGGAAAATCTCTCAATGAAAATACTCAAGCAAATACCAGGAGGAATTCTTGACTTGTTCAGCGCCTGGAGCATTCCTGCATATCACAAGGGTTTGAGAAAGGAGCAAACAGTGCTTGAGGGTCTGAAAAAATGTCAATGTGGTATGTAGATAGGCTGTTTAGGTTACTGAAGAATATTGTTTCAACAAAGGATGGAAATCTAGAGGTCTGATTAACTCCTTGGCTTCACTGTTTGTGGCTATTCACTAAGTACCACTTGATGGGTGGTAAGAGTGCTTTGTCTTACTGAAATAATTTTTTCAAAGCATCATTCATGCTGAGTAAAGCAGACATCACATAAGGTTTAACACAAAGTAGGTGTTTATGAGGGCCTTGCATTGTGAGATTTTTTTGGTTGTTGCTGTCATTGGGGGTGAGCTTTTGTTTGTTTGTTTGGTTAGGGTTTTTTTTTGGTTTTTCTCCTGTTAAAAACAGTCATGTCTATGAACGCTTCCATTCACAAGTCAGCTTATTCTATTCTGGTGTGTGTTTTGTGTCTTTGGAGACACTTGCAGGCAAGAGAAATATAATTCATGCCAGCAGTATAATGAACACAGCAATACAGGCCGTCAGGTACTTCTCCACTAAAAATATGTTATGTTTGCTATTCTCATTAACTTTGTCTGCTACAAAGTCTCCAAACTGACCTTGCAGGGACGTAAGGTGCCATCTGGATGAGGAGCAAATCTCTTTAGGGACAATGTGGGCATAAAGTACTATGTTTAATTACTTTTATTCTAGATGTAAAAAAAACCCAAACCCACTATATGATCTTATGAAAAAGTAAATGGCATCAAGGAAGATAGTATAAAATCATATTACTTAGGATCACATTAAAAGGATCCTAATTGTATATAATTGTAAAGGTCATGTGCTTTTTTTGGGTTTTTTTTCTTTTTTAGAAAATCACAAATACCAATTTAGAAATTATGCCAATACCAAGGTATTCTTTCTGGATAAAGCATTTTTTTCTGATTTAGAAATTTATTTTTTTTTTCAAATCTTTCAGCTGAAAGCTGAGGACTTCAGTTTTGAAGTGTGAAAATAAAAAAAAAAGTAATTAATTCAGTATAATAGAGATATGATATAATATATATCACAGCTACAATCTGAATAGAAAATAGCCATTAAAGATAACCAGATCATAGACCCAAGTCTGAAACAAATGAGAGATTTTATGGAAGAACAGAAGGGAAGCAGGAAATCCTTGTCATACTGCAAGTATATGACTTAAAATTTCTTATCTTTTGGAACATTTGAAATATTTGAGTTTAATGTAACTATTTCTATTCATATTATTTAAAGGATAGACTGATTAACTCTAACATAGGTCGTAACTTCGGTTTTAAACAACTTGAAATCTTATTTACTTCAACCAGCTTAGAACAATGCTTGCATGCTGACTTCCCTGCAAAAGGAATAAGCTCATCTGCAGATCAAGCTGAATATTATCATTATTTCTATGAGGTCTCGAGAGCACATTTTTGGATCTTGGGCACACAAGCATCCAATAAATGCTCATTTGCCACTGTAAAGCAATTATCCTTGATTGCACAGAATTTGTTCCA
The DNA here is from genome assembly GCF_001522545.3 of Parus major. Classification (NCBI taxonomy): domain Eukaryota; kingdom Metazoa; phylum Chordata; class Aves; order Passeriformes; family Paridae; genus Parus; species Parus major. The sequence continues at coordinate 57,105,242 of NC_031768.1, read as the reverse complement.
GTCAGCAAGATCTTTTCAACACTTAGCAAGAAAGTGTTCAGAAAGTAATTCCCAAGAGTGAAGAAGATTGTATCGGTATTGTTTTCCAAAGAGAAAGACACAATGAAGAAGGCATATAATGTTAGAGAGACCATCCCTAGTTACCTAGATTTTCAAGAGATGGGCCAAGATGTGAGTTTAGTCCACCACAGTGTAAATCACCAAAACAGTTTGAGAGCTGATGATAGCTACAATCTGACATGCGGAAAATATTAACTGTGTTTTTATTTTCCTGTTCCACCAATGTACTTATGAATCAAAATGCAACTACCATGTATCTCCTGTGGACTATTAAATTTTGTTTACCTACATTTTTTGCAGAAAATTTTTGTTTGTATTTGTGAAAGAATCTGTTTTGAGTGTATTTGATTATCAAGTTCTGGAAATAAAAGCATCTGATTTATCTGACCCATCACACATGAGACAATTCAAATTACAACACTTTCCAATAATTCAAAGTGTAAACAACATCAAGACCAACAAAGTGCTTAGTAAATCTAAATAAAATTTAAATAATGTCTAAATATAATGGCAACATGCAGTTCAGTGTTATAAATAAAGTATGTACATAATATGTGTATACTGACAATTTACACGTTGTTATACAACAAACAGAAGTATACAGTTCTGAATATTTTTCCATTGTAAGGATATTAAAAGAATAAATTATTTAAATATTTAAACACTAATTTGTTGTCCATGGATCATTCATATCTATGCAATATCACATAATACAAAGCAGTCCAGATCATACACTGGCTATAGGTCCCACATGCCATATTCCTAACAATCACATGTTAAGAGCTCCCATATAATTGATGTGTTTCTGGCTTTCCATAGCAGAATCCTATGCACTGTCTTGTAGCTATTTTTATACTCCCAAATGGCTGCAGCTTTTGATTTTCCTCTGTTATTTCAATTTTTCTAGTTCTCTTGTTTTGTTTGGAAATACCTACACCAGTAGAAAAATGCCCATTTTCAGGAAAGGCATTCATACATAATATTTGTTTCCACTATGCAGATATCTGTCTAACCCATCTGCTCTTTCCTATTACTACTTCAATATTTGTCTTATTATTCCCACCTCAACTTCTTCCCTCACAGCTCACAATTTTTTATAGTCCAAAATAGACCTTATTGCAGTTCTGTCACTTATTGTCAAAAGGATTATGCAAATGCATCTCTGGCCCTATATGAAGCTTCACTTTTCTTCAAAGCAATATGACAGATGTGCTTATGGCTGGCAGCCATACCCTTAAGCCAAAGCAGTGATTGTTCCTGCCTGAACTGATTGTCCTTTTACCTGTATTGTGTTTTCACAGGTTTTTAAAAGCAAGTTGGAACTAGGTCTTAAGCAGGAGGGCAAATGAGCACCAGCAGCAGATGAAGATGATTCATCCATGGATTTGGGCCTGTGAGAAGACAAGAATTGGAGTCAGGGAACAGGTGGTTAGAGAAGCTTATGATAAAATAAAGAAATATAATAGAAGAAAAATATGTTAATTTACCTTCAATTAAACAATGCATTCATTCTACTTCCACTTATCTACTGCTAGTGCTGTATTATTGTTCTGTTATTTTCCCTTCCAGACTGTTATATTTACATCATTATATACCATTTTACATTATACAAATACAAAGTGCCTTAGGGAAATTAAGGTTATTAATATAGTAAATCTACTTAATACAAAAAAAAAATTGTAGCAGTGACGTAGCATAATTGTTATATTTAATTTGAGTTACCTTGGCATTTTTCTATCTCTCTTTGAGTTTTACCAATATTCAATATTGTGTATTTATGTACTTTGGTCTTTCACCACTGATAACTTAAGACACTTTCTTCTAGGATCCATTACCAAGTTCTGCACAGAGATTTATGAATGACATGAGACTATCTTGCATCTGTGTTATGATCAGCTAAAATCTGTCTGTGTCACTCCTATTTCCTACCCTCCTTAGTCAGCTGTAAGTCTTCCCTCTGTTAGTAGATTTGCATTTCTTGTCTGGCCTTCAGAAGACTTGGCACTGAACTGCATCACCATCCTACACATGCACCAACACCCTAGTGTGAGGAGTCCCTAAGTGAGTGAATCCTAGGATTTATCATTGAACTACTGGGTTTAGATTAAATATTTTTACAACTCAGGTAGAAAGAAGCTGTGCTTAAACACACACTGCAGCTCCACTCATGATCTCTTCATTTTCAAGTCTATTTATAATTTTCCTGTATGAAGTAATTCTGACTAGCCAGAACTAAGAGTATCAAATCTCTATAATCTAAGTGTCAATAATATTGCTTTTCTCTTTTTTTCAGCAGTGCAGGTAAGTCCAGAGAAGATTTATTTGTGCAGGCAATAGAAGATTAATCTATCTCCTGCATTGGATCTACATGTGGATGCAAGACCCCACTGATGGAAAAAAATATCAAGTCAGAAAGACAAGAAAGAGTACTTTCTCTTCAAAAAGAGTTCTAGGGGACAAAGATATTTAAAATAGACAAGAAGAATTAGAGAAAGGATCTTTTTTTTTTTTTTTTAATAAGTAACAGGAATGGAACTCAGCTCATAACTGAGAATTATTTTTTTCTAAAAAAATTAACTTCACATACCACATTTCTGGAACAGCCAAACACAGATTTCCTGAGAAACCTCAGTCAGAAAATTCCTCTAAGTTATAAATATCCTCATTTACCTTCTGAAAATCCAGCTACTAAGAAACCACTTCTTATTGTCTTTCTGAAAATCCAGCTGAAGATCTTACTTGCTCCAGTTTGCATCTACATATTTCACTGAAGAGTGCAAAATCCTTTTCTTTAGCCCATATAATATGGATGCTAAATTCTGACAGTGCCTGTACATATTACAGGCTGCAGAGCTTCTCAGGCTGGTCCTGAGAAGCTCTGCAGCCTGTAATATGTACAGGCACTGTCAGAATTTAGCATCCATAATATAATACATTTTTACCTAGACAGTAGCCTCTGCAGGTGAATATTATCAGTCCTGAGCTCCTTACCACATTTCACTCTGGTGGACTGCACCCTTTGAGCCACCTTTCAGCTCATAAGCTTCTTCTCTTCACATCCTTTTCAGTGTGTTAGCTTCTTGACACAACTGTGTAAATTTTAAAGCAGTTTTTTTGGTGGACATATTTAGAATGTTATCAGAATTCATGCACAAAGTAATCAAATCAAAGTGATTTTAATACAGAAAAAAAGGAAACACTTTCTATCTGACATCAGATCTGTGATATCTTCAACTATCTTAATTAAAGAGTAAAATGTGATTTATCTCTAGACACTCTGTTAATAACTGTGATATAAAAGTGTTTGTACATTAAAAATAATATTAATAAAATAAATAAATTATATTTTATTTTTATTAATAATAAATTAATAATAAATTAATTTTTAGTTTTATTATGGTTGTCAGGGTTTGGTTTTCAAAGTCAGTTTGGTTTTCAAAGTTGGCCCGTAGAGATTTTTTGTTTGGTGTCCTCTTGGCTGTGTTTTATTTTCCTTTGTTTAGTTATTTATTTTCAAGAGAATTTCAAAAATTAGGTTAAAGAACCATATGTCAGTATTTCTTGTCATGTAAGAGGGGATTCATATCATATAAGCCTCAAGGTAAGTAATCTCAATTAGTTTTCCAGTCTTTCTTTATGAACACTGAAATGAAAGGTGACTCAGGAGGACAAATTGTCCTAAATATTTTGTCCTGAATATTTATTATCAGGAGAAGCTGATAGCAACCTAGATTTCCACTGAAAGTCATAGTCCTGTGCTTTTAGCATCCAGTCTTTTCACCAGCCTTTTCTTCTGTTTCTTCTACATTTTGGATATAACCCTGACTGACTTGGTGATCAAACTGCACACTTGTATTTCTCCTTGCCACCCTTGTCCTTACACAGGACTATGCACCTGTAAGAGCTTGATAATAAGAGAAAGGCTTCAAAAAGTGTTTCGTCATTGTGTCTGTTTATCGTAACCACTCTTGGGCACCTGAAAACTATGTATGTGAGTAGCCCGTCTTGAGCCCTTAAAAAGGAAGGAGAAACTGATGCAGAATGTGGAGGGGAGCGAGGAGCAGAATCCCTGACCTTTGCCTTTCCCCCAGCACCATCGCCTGCTGCGAGACACCCTGAGG
>NC_031768.1:57053894-57100825 GCF_001522545.3 Parus major | reverse complement strand
AACAAACAAACAAAACAAAAAAAAAGGCAAAACCAGCTCCTCTCCCCCCACCCCCTCTCAGCAGCAATAAAGGTAGCCCAGTGTGGTGGTGACCTGTCCTGTGCTTTCTAAAGTAACCTTGGCTTTCTCTTACTTTTCTCTATTTTTCTCTTTATTTGCCTCTCTTAGTATTAAATAAAAATATAACTTTTTTTTTTGGCATCAACACTTAATCTCGTTTGGGTTTTATCTCATTTTTTTGGGAATATTTTGAACCTTCAAAATTCTTTCCGTTTTATTCACAGACTTGGTTTTCTTCATTCCTCTGTGATTAAATACATTCATTACAGGTCCACTAATAGGAAAGCAGCAGAAAACATGTCAGAGGCCAGAAGGAGAGTGGAAAAAAAAAAAAAAAATCACTGTCAGAAACAGCCTTATCTTAAATAAACTCAATTAAATAAAATCGATTAATCAAGCAACTATGCCATAAAATTTGAAACCAGACTGACTGAGGGCTTCTGCCAAAAAGAGAGAAATCTTCCCCTTATGTCTGGCTCCAGAATCAATTCTCACTGCTCCGGGGAAGAAGCTCATCTTAAAGCAAACCCAGCAGAATAGTGATTAGTTTTCAAGCAACTCGGTTAAACTGGTACCTTAATCCTTATGCTTGCTCAAGAAAGAGGAATGCACAGGGAAATGTGGAAGAGACAGAAGAATCCGTTTCACAAGCAGGCTTGTTATTAAGTTCAGCTTAAGCAATAGTGAAAGAGCCTGAAGTGTCTCTGCTGGAGTCAAATAATATTCCAGAAAAGAGCCCCATTAACTCTCTCCAGAAGAGAAAAATTTTATAACTTCATTAGATTAAAAACATAACTATGTTAAATATGCAAAGTGTGGTGAGATGAATTTCAGCGTTAAGCCATTCCCAAATTCAGTGACACAGGAAAAACTACCCAAGGTTCAAATCTTCCTCTAGTTCTTCATATTAACAACTGAAGATCGAAACGGGATTATTAACACTCTCAAGTTAATATGGACAGAGGTTCTGACAAGACTGCATCCTCTGAGATTGATCTTTTTGTTTTCTTTTTATTTTTGAAGAGGGTATAAGTTGCAAGCTCCTTAGAGGGCGTAGTATGGATACTGCAATATTCCCAGTGGAATTTACTGGTTTATTTGCATAAACAAGGTGACACAGCTGCAATGAGCAACTTGAAATAATGTGGCTTAATCAATTATAAAGATACAGTCTGATGACCTTGCACTTCCTTCTCCATCTTCCAGGAATGTATTAAATTTGCTCTTATATATGTAGTTTATTATCAACATGAGTATTTTTTCCCTTTTTCAATATTTTGTTGTATAGTTTCTACAGAAAATTACAGATGTCATGTTTCCTCAAACCAAATATATTTATTTTATTTTATTTTATTTTATTTTATTTTATTTTATTTTATTTTATTTTATTTTATTTTATTTTATTTTATTTTATTTTATTTTATTATCATTTAAAACCAAAATATAAATCCTCACAGATGATGTGAAATCAATTAGTGATATCAGAAAATCATTCAGACTTGGGAGTTATTAAAAAATATGATGTTGAGGAATAGTATATTTTTTATGACTTGGGCTCCAAGAGAACAATATGAAAGCTTTTTACTTGAAAGACTTGAGTTTCATTCAAGTTGGAACTGGTCTAAAACTCCATTTTTCATTCTGTATATGGAGCTACAGTATGCTCATTGTATTGTGAAAAAAGTAAACTACACAGATGCAGCAGCAAGGGATAGATCTTCATCCATATTATGTTATATTATAAGTGCTTTTTCTTCATGTGTTGAATACTCTTCCATTGACTGCATTTAAATTGGCATGGAAAATGGAACAATTAGTAAGATTCATGATAATGCTTGTAATTTTTTTAAACTATCATAAATTAATATTTTTAATATACTGTATTTATAACTTTGACAAAAAAGTTGAAAAAGCTAGTAATAATTTTTTAATTTCAGGTTTTCATCAGAACTTTTTTTTTTAAGTTTTGAGCATGTGGTGGCAGCAAAGCCTCCACCTAGACACTTGCTCTTTCTCCCAAAGGGATGAGGGAGAAAATCAGAAGGGAAAAAACAAAAGAACTTGTGGGTCAAGATAAAGATCAAGTGCTATTGTGAAGGACATAAATAAATCTAGTATAAATAGTTTAAATTTCTCATTGATAAAACAGACCTTGTGGATTTTGGAGCACATTAGAATCATGGGTATGAATTTCATATATATTACTTATAATATTTCTTGATTGGTGGAGGATGATCAGACATTCTGGGCAGGCTGCCCAGAGGAGTGGTGCACTCACCATCCCTGCAAGGGTTCAAAAAGCTTGTGGGTATGGCACTTGAAGGGATGTTTTGATGGTGAACATGGTGGGATTACACAGTTCTGGGGTAGCAGTTGGACTTGATGGTCTTAGAAGTTTCTTCCAACCTCAATGGTTCTGTAAATGGTACAAAAGGATTTCCTCACCACCACAAGATCAATGCCCAGACAGTCTTCAATCAGCAGATACTTTATAAAATTTCCCCCCAGTTTTATTGCTGACCATGATGTTGTATGGTATAGACTATCCCTTTGGTTTGTTGGGATCAGCTGTCCCAGCTGGGTTCACCCCATCCCCTCACTCATCCCCAGACTACTCTCTGGGGCAGCAGAGTGAAAAAGGAAGGCCTTGAAGTTGTGCAAGCACTGTTTGTCAGCAGCTAAAACATTAGTTTTTATGTTAGCTGAATCCCATTTTAAGTCATATGCATAACACTTCATGCATAATGCTTCAAAAGCAACAAAAGGGCAAGTCAGGGAAAAGTCTGCTGCTGCAGCTGGGCCTTGAATTGGAAAATCTTGTTCCTGTGCATTTCAGCCCCTGGCTCAACCAGAAGCACTTCATCCCATCACTATGAAGAAGATCCTTCAGTGCTGTCACCACAAATAACTTCAGTTTCACTAGCACTGGTGACGATCTCCATTCCTATATATATTGTTACTTTGAAATTCTTTCAATATCACAGATTAAATGACAAAAAAAAAAAAATGGAAAAGGAAAAGTGACCCTTTTGGAAGCATAGATTTTCAAACCTCCACCTTGGACAACTGGATCTATGGTTAGGAATGAGATGACCAATGCTTCTAGTCCCTGTGACTGGCAACAGCATTCTGCTTCCTCTGAAATCTCAGAAATCATATATTTTCTAATAATCTGAGCAACTTCCTCATCTCAGATGGTACTTGAACACCTCATAGTAAAAAAATGGCAATACTTATTACAATGATGATTAACCATTATTTTGGCTGAGGAAGTGTAATTAGCCTAGTTTGGTCTCTATTTCCTTAAATTAACAACTGTTTGCTATGAGTCTTTATCTAGACTCCATCAGCTTCTGTGATGAGGTAATTATGTCTTTTAGCAAAAAGCTGTCTTTACATTGGTAAATCCTGAAGATGAATAGGATGCATCAAGATGATCTGCACTAGTGAGGAAAAGGAGCAGATACACAGGAGGAAGGCAAATGCAATTGATTCAGAAAAATAGACTAACAAACTTACCTCATTCAATTTTGTACATCATACATGACATGCTGGCCCTCCTTATCATAGGATCAATGTGCAGTGAAACATTAGTGCGTGAGGCTCCATAGATTGCTAGATTTCTTAGAGTCTGCCTTGTGTTGTGACAATAGGAAGTCATAACAATTTGAGATTCAGAAGTAAGACTTCAGCACTGTAAGAGGCCCAGCCATCTTTCCATCTGCTCTTTTGTTTTGGACTTACCTTGTGCCAAATGTAAGCCTGATCAGAAAAAATCTCTCTGTACTTAGAATTGGATTAAAGATTTATTGCTTTTTTTTTTTTTTTTACTCTCAGTGAGAGTTCAGTATGGGTGGGGAGGGAGCGAAGAAGAAAATAATGAGAAGATGCAGGCAGTGACAGGAGAGAAAAAGAAATTAAAAGAAAGATAATTGTAACAAATATTTTAATTTCTTTTATAAGGAAAAGTGAGGAATATTTTATTCTTTGTGGATTTTTTAACCCTGTGGGATATCACAATGGCTGGTATGTCTTTCACTGTTACATTGGTCACATTTTGATGCATATATTGTTTTTTGGTAAAGTTTATACTTCTCTTGCATCAAAATGAAGAGATTCCCATTGTATTTTCCTCTTCTTATCCCAGAATGAGACTGCATTAAACTAGTTCCTTTTGATTTTCTGAAGTGAATTTTGAGCTTTTGTTTCAAATTACATTCTGATTTCATAAAATCATTGTTAGTAACATTTGAATTTTCCGTCTTCAGCATTTCTACTAAACTTGCAGGATTATTGGTGATTTGAACCAGGGAAAAATATTCACTTTCACTATGTAATTGGAATAATTTCAGAGACACATCTCAGCAAAGTCAATTGTTCATCTGGGACCAGACTTTGATACGTACACTTATTTTGAAGTTCCACTTTATTTTACAAGGAGTCCAGTAGAAATGAATGGACATGATTTTGATACAATTCTCTTTGTATGCAGAATAATAAATTATTCTGTCACTTTCATATGCCTGGTTCCCAGAATAAGATAGTTCAGTGTTTCATGGAAATCTGCTTCAATGAAAATTAGATACGTCATTTTTCTGTCCTGCTCTTCACTGATCTGAAAAACAACTAGTTGCTGTCCTCTCAGTGCTTATCCTTTATGCATATAAATCTGCTGTTATGGTCTAAACCAGCCTTCATTTTTCTAGATCAAACAAATTGAGTTTCTTTAATCTTTTTTTAAAAGCAGATAAAATTTTCCTATTTTGCCACAGCATCTAAGTGTCTTATGAGCTTTTGAAGTTTCTCTAATTGTTTCAAGTTTTTATTTAAAAAGGGTTTGAAAACAAGAAAAATGTGACTTTTAAAAAGTTTACCTTCCATATATGTTAGAGGTGCAATTCAAAGCACCTGTTGTTTTTTTTTTTTATCATATAAGAAAGAAAAATAATTTCTTAGAGCAATAGATACTCTTTAGGAAAGAATCCTGAGGAGATTACAGAAAATTTCCAGGTCAGATTTATTAAGGAGAGAAGAATTATTCAGATTACTTTTTTTAACAGCCGTTGTCTTAATACACTTCAAAATGAGATTTGTTAATCTCATGTTTTTATTCAGCCTCAAATTGATCCTTTCATATCTCTGTTTTAGATTTATACAAATATTTTCTTTTTAATGTGACACTTCTACTTTTATATTGAATTTACTCTTACCAGTTTTAGGCTATTTCTGTAATGGATCACGATCATTCTAAATTCTAATGCCATTCTTTATATATTTTATAATCCAGCCAGGATTGGTGACAATCTACATATTTAAGTGGGTTTTCCTGTTTCACCATAAAATACATTAACAAAAATAATAAACAGTGTTTTTTCTAAGACAGGTTCATTAGATACTTAGTGTAGTGCCATGCTGGATAAACGTACTGCTATTAGCTTTTAGTAAATTCTGCTCAAAATCAGAACAGGTGTATCTGTGAAATAATCACTGCTGAAGAGGGTGCATTCCTGAGAATGCCTTTGAACAGTATTGCATGAGCTTAGTTCTCTGTAAAAAAGCACTGCATTGTGAAGGTAAGCCCTGAGAGACCTAATTTGAAAATTTTTTTCAGTTTGAAAAAACTGGTTTTTATGAAGATTTTTTTTTATTTCTTTGTGCATTTTTTTTTTCAACAGAACAATCATCCCCTTTACAATCATGACAAGTAGAACACATAAGATTGTGTCAACAGCTTTTACCAGATAAAGATTCCTGTGGGTTTCTAACAACTCTATCCCATGCTTCTCACTTCTCAAAAAAAAATTGAGATAGTTCTATATAGTCTGCGGTTGACAAACCTGTAATTTCTGATTCTTATTTCACTTTTGTGTTCTCTGTACTTGCACAATGTTTGTTTAATAAATAGCTAGCAGAATATTTCTGTGTGTTGTTTCTCTGTTCATTTGTACAGATTTTTATAGCTTACTCTTTTCCCCTTTACTGGAATTTGGTTTAATTGAGGGCTATCATTCCTTAGGACTCTCACACTTAAATCAAACCTCCTCACTTCTCAAAAATAATAAGTAGCAGTTGAGAGATAAGAATGAGAAGTTCTGTAATTCTCTAATATAAATTTCTTCAAGCCCAGCAGTCTTAAATATTTTTAGTATTAGCTAAATACTCTTTAAACTGCTTGCTCTCTGAGTGAAGACTCTTGCTTCTGTATCTACATGTTGTTAATTTTAGCTGTGTTGAGCCTCCAGCCACAATCAACCTTTTTGATGAAGTCTGAGAGGAAAAAAGTCTGGGAGAAGAAATATTTTAGCCTCCTATATATTATATGTTATATCTGCTCAAAGTCAATCAGTGTTAGGCTTAGGATGCTGCAGAAAGAATTGACTTTGAGGCACTAGCTCAGCACTGACCAAGTAAGGAAATACCTAATCTACTGTTAAAGTTGGAAACTAAATTTGCCTGAATTCAATGAGAGTCTTTACAGCGACTTCAGAAAACTTTGGAACAACAGTTTAGAAATATGTACAGGACCAATATTTAAGTATAAAATGTATATCAAAATTCCAGCTTCCAATCTGCTTTCAATTATTGCTGACTGCAAAATTTTCCATGGCCAAGTTTAAAGAACCTCACAATGAAACTTTCTTTACCACCTCCTTTCCTCTGTACATATATCTACTTCCAACCTGAGACAAAGAACCACAAGAAATCACAAAAACAGGAATAGCAACTGAACTTGCAGTCTCAAGACTGCTCTGGAATGTCAGGCTGCTTGTGAACGAAAGCCAGACAAGCAAGACAGTTGCTTCATGATGACAACATGATGGCAGCCATCCCAATTCTGATAAATAAGGATGCAGCAAAAATATTGTTGAAAGTGTCTTTTCCTGATCCCATCATCAGTGCTCTCACTGAAGTAACAACAGCATGACTCTGAATTGGGTTGTGGAAGGAGGGACAAGTGTATATGTGTGGATGTTAAAGTAAGGAATATTGACCAGACAGTTTTCCCCACCTCTTCCAAAACATTCTTTACACTTGTGATGGGTTGATGCTAGCCAAACGCTGCTGCACCCATGAGAAATAATTTATTCATTTTCCCCACAGAGACTGTGAGGTTGACTCTTTTTTTCTCTCTTCACCAAAAATCAATTAATGCAAAAGCAGCTCACTAAAAAGAATCATCCTGAATGCAAGTACCAGAGCCACAGTCTGGTTACTTATCCATAGTCTGTTTACTATGGTCTTCTGATGGCTAATTGGGCTTTGGATCTTCTTCAACAAACAGAAGAATTTAATTTATATGAAGTAAGTATTGTAGATATAAGAAATGACTGTAAATATATGAAGTAGCAAGAAAACTCTTTTCTGTCTTGGTGGGAGAAAGTATTCCTCTAATTTTGAAAGAAATTCGATGCAGAAATTCAGGAACACAGAGCTTTACATGTGAAATCAGAAAATCCTGTGCACAGGTAGCAAAAATATTCATTGAGGAAACTGAAGTATTAGTAAGTCATATATTTCCACAGAGCATTTCCATGTACTGAGCTCAGCCTTCTGTATGGTTAACTGCTAGAAAGACCTGTGATACGCTTTTGACCCAAGTAAATGTGTAATCTCCTAAACAATTTCTGTGCATGCTTCATGTGTTAGCACAAAGAGCATTTCTAACAAGCACTTTAGATTTGACCACTATTTTTGGAGGATCAAAGAATGGATGAAGATTTTCCTTTAGTGAATGGTATTAGTGTGAAGAATGTTTATGGGTATTGTCTCTTTGAAAAATATAGGTATGGTCCTACAGCTCCTTTAAGGAAGGCACAAAACTGACTCCAACATCACCTCTCAAAACTTTGTCCTAGTTCAACTAAATTCACTTATTTGTTCTCTCTAATTTGTTCTCTCTCTATTGTCTTATATAGAAACCTAATCTCAGTGACTCTACCACTGCTAACTTTGTAATCACAACTAACCTGTTAATTTCAGACTGGAAGAAAAAAAAGGACATCAAGCATATCTGTCTTTTCAATGCAAATGACTGATAACAACCCTCTTTCCCTGAATAGATGAACCCTCACTCTTCATACACGGTAGTAATTAAAAAAACAACAAACCTGCATTTTCTGGTCAGTACTTTTAGGCTGGAATAGACTAAAATTGTTTTATAATGAACAAGGATACAGAAAAAGGTATGTCTGTGAACGTAGGAATTATGAATCTTTAGGTAAATACTAGTAACAGGCTCTTGAAAAAACAAAGAAAAAGAAAACAAACCACAAACCACAAAATCAGAAGAAAATAAACATCATAATTCTCAGGTTTCTTAAAGCAAATATTAGGGTGCATTGCATGGAATGGGGAAAAACCAAAATAACAACAAAAATTCCTTCTCAGCAAAACTGTGAAGCACTCCTAGGAAGAGGTTAATCCCAAATTCTTGTCAGGTTTCTTTTCCCTTCATTTTGTTTCTCCTTACAGTTATTTTCAACATAACCTTTTGTCTGCAGTTTTTACTGTAACTTCAGAGCTGGAAAAAACCACTTCCTTTATAATTTTTACAGCACATAATATTTAACAGACAACTGCTATGCCAAGCACACAATATTGTGGGAAGTTTTTATCCTTATATATTCTGTTGTGGAAACTGATGAAGCAAGGACACAATCAGAAAATGAGATGAGTAATAGTTACTCCCTGTTATATTTTATTTTATATAGTAATGGAAGGTTATCTTTAGAGATGGAACCAAATACCTATCTTTATGTCTTTGGTAGGAAATACCAATATTGCCTACATGGAGTGAGAGATAATACTTCTGGCAATTTTGCTATCACACAGCCTTACAAACAGCAAGGTAGAAAGAGAAACTAATGTGAGAGCCAGTAGTTTGGAAATGTATTATAGGTGAAGATAAAATGGGTCTTTGTGTGAAATTCAAATACAGTTTTCATGCCTGGGGAAAGTGCTGTTGAAGAAATCCAAACTCTCATTTGGGCCTGTTTTATATGACACATTGCCAAAGATGTCCATATAAAAGAACATATATCTCGCTCTAGCTTTTGATGATGCAAATCATAATCTAACAAACCACAGTTTACTCTCTAACCACACAACAGGTTGATGAAAACCAACAAATAACAGAATGTGCTCCAGCACACTGACGGTCTGTCATGAAAAGGAATGGTTGGAAAACAAATATTGTTGAGATCAGCTTCTCAAATGTTCAGTTCTGATGGGTCTGTGAGGCAAGCTGACAGGAAGAACTACAAGTCTCAGGGAGCACTGACAGAATTCCTGCAAGGGGACAATGTCTTGAGTGGGAAAACAGGATGAAACTGCCCCAGTCCCTGACTGTAACAGAAAAAAGATGGTGGAGATAAGGAAAGCAAAAGTAAGAAAGGTAGCAATTGAAAAAGTGAACACCTATGAAATGAAATACAATAAAATCATCTAATAAATGTCAGACTCTGCAGACCAGATGCCAGAAATAAAACATAACTCAATAACTGTTATATATATTTTAACAGAGATGGCTTCATGCCACAAGAATCAATTCAATGGTGTGCAGGTACAGGATTTTGCTTTACCTCATAAGATATAAGTAGTACCTTTAGACAGGATAGCCTTATTGGCATATTAAAAATTAATAACCAATATAATTAAAAAGTATCTCCATTGAAAAGAACCAATTTACATCAGTATAGTATAAATCCTTAGAAGAATAAAACCAGAGTTCTGCATCTGTGTTGGGGTTAGTATTCTGAGTCACACAGAGCAACACCATATAAGGGCTTAATGCCACCTTTTAGTTGAAGCTTAAATATTCTAGTCAGATTATTTAATATGGTTTCACTGAGTTACTCTCCTTGTTTTGACTGGGACAGAATTAATTTTCTTCTGAGTACCTGATAAAATGCTGTGGTTTAGATTTAGTATGAGAATAATGTTGATAACTAACTGACTTTTAAGTTGTTGCTAAGAAGTACTTAGTCTGCATCAAGGGCTGTTGAGGTTTCCATGCTTTGCCAGTCAGCAGGGGAACATGAAACTGGGTGGGAGCAGGGTCAGGAGAAATGAACTGGCCAAAGGAATATTACATTCCATAGAATATCTTGTTCAGTGTATCAACTGGGTTGAGTTGGCAGTGAGGAGTCAGTCTCAGCTCTGGGACGAGTTGGCTTGGTCAACAGTTGGTGAGAAACTTGCATTGCTTATCTACTGGGCTTCATTTCTGCTCTCCATTTTTCTTTACAATTATTATTAGTAGTAATGTTATATTTTACTTTGTTTCAATTATGAAACTGGTCTTAGCCCAGGAGATATACTTTTTTCCTGATTCTTCCCATGCTACTGGAGGGGGAGTGTAGAGGAGTGAGTACTGTGTGGTACTTAGTTGCTACCTGCAGCAAGGTATTGCCACAACTGTTATACATAGGTAAAGGAAGTTGTTTCAAATCTAGAAACTGTGTTTAAGACCCTAGTCTTTTAACAATGTCTGTGCAGATATGCTTCTCTGTGAACACATATTCCTAATGACTACTGGATGGTTATTAAGGAGGTTTTTTTGTTAAATATGCATGCAGATTTCACTTTAAAATATTTTAAAAATAATTTTTCTATTCTTAGGGGAAACAAAGACAATAACAGTAAGAAAATGGTAGATAACATTGATTTAGAATAAGTGATAGATTACATACTGCAAGTAAATGTTATCTGCATGTAACCCCAGTAGGAAAATGTCTGGGTATGGAGACCCAACTTTCTTCTTACCTTCTCAGCTGGAAATGTACTGCATAGATGAGACAATATGAGAAAGCTGACTGTTCTGGCTGTTCCCATCCTGTAGTTAAATAGAAAGCTTGATGCACTGCTTTGTGTCTATAACCCTACAAACATCATGAATTAATAGCAAATAAGGAAGGAATTTAACACATTTGCCTAGAAAATGCATTAAGGCAAGAACTTCATGAAAGTAAACAGACATATTAGGACTGCAACACCTCCTGTTTTCTATTCCCAGTGTGCAGACACATCATACCTGTTTAGCAAAAATGAATGTCTGATTTTGGAACTGACAGAGTGCTTTACTTTCAAAAGGAATGGAAAGATATAGAATGATGATTTGGGCTAGAAGGTTCATTTTGTCAAGACTGCTTGGTTAGTTCAACAAATTTGATTGCAGGACTGCTTAAAGATTTATTATGAATAAGTGTCAACCCCTAACCTCGAATATCTCTACCAAGACCAATTACACTTTACCCTCTGCAACTCAGTCTTTTCCTAGACTATTAGCATAGCTCTAAGATATATTCCTAATAGTTAATCCAAAATTTTCTTCTGCCATTGAAGCCCATAATTCCTCTTTCTCTTCTGACTGTCTAAGGGGAGCAATTGGTCCCTGTCCTGATTAAACTATAGCTTTTTGGATTCAAGGAAAATAATATGTCATTTCATTCTTTTTGTCTGTAGAATGAACATGTCCGGTTCACTTAGCCTTTTTCAAATGTTTTCTTTTTTTTCAAGCCTCTTAACCTTTCATAATTTCTTTATATCTCTTCTAAATTTCCTCCTATTACATAATTTATAATTATATTAATTATAATTATTAGTCAGGTTAATTAATTAATAATTAATCAATTATAATGATAGTCAAGTCATTCTTGACTAGCATGGATTAAAGCATAACCATTTCAATTATATGATACTTCTTTTTTGAGAGAACTCAAAAAGGGTGGTGAAAAAATTATGCTAGGTCTCTAAATTCTGCCTTTTAGAGACACATGAAAAAGACAGTATTCAAGTGCATTAGTTTGACATGCCTAGGTATTGGAAATGGGGGGCTGCAGGAGTGGCCTCCGTAAGAAGAGGTCAGGACTGCTCTGGGCTGGACACAGGTAGTTCCAGGAGCAGGAGGTGCTCCTGTTCTGTCTGAGCAGAGATTCCCTGCATCCCATTTTAGCGCCACAGTTGAGAAATTGAAAGGAATATGAAGAAGCAGCAGCAAAAAGAAAGTTCTGTGTGCTGACTGTAATCTCACACTGCTTCATCTCCCTGCAGCATTTGGGGTAAGGAGTCTGAGACAAAGGAGTGAAGCTGAACCTTGGAAAGAAAAGAAGGAAATATATTCTTTTATTGTTTGACTTACTGTTTCCAACTACAAAAATCAGTAATTTTTGTTTAACTTCACAATAAATTAATTTTCCTCAAATTTCTTCTTCTCACAATGATAAATATACTGTTTCCCTGTCTATCCTGACACATGGCCATCCTTTCAAGTGTTCTTCTTATTTTTCCTCTGCATACCTCTGGGGGAGTGAAGGAACAGATGGATCGGGTAGGCATGAAGCTTTTTGCCAAGCTTGACCCAGCGCTTCATGGGAGGTATTACAGATATTTTTTTATTAAATTATGTGTATCTCTTCTCTGTTTTTGATGTTTGAATTCTTTCAAATGAAAAAGGATTACATTTAGACCCAGAAAAATATTTATAATGCTCGTATGCACACACACACCCCACAAAAAATTGCTTGAGTGACAGCTCAAAAATGCATCTTATTTATTTAAAAAATAAAAGAAAAATAAACAAAAACAAACCACTGAATAAGATTCATCATGCTACATAGTAAGAAAAAAAAATACCACCATATTGTGAATAAAACTCATATTCTGACAGTTACTTGAATCTGTCAGTAAAACTAAAGAAGAAATTGCCTGTATCTACATCACTATTGACTTTGGATCAAAGGCATACTTCTACAGTAAATCTGATCATATCAACTTCCTGCACTTAGGTTCTCATTATAGGAGGATGCAGTTTTAGTATATTCAGATAAAAATAAACTCAAAACTGTAGTACTTGGGGACAAGGTTTAGGGGTGAACAGAGTGTGCTGAGTTAATGGTTGGACTCGATGATCGTAGAGGTCTTCAAATTTAAATGAGTCTATGATTCTACGAACTGTGTTCCAGGAAGTCAGTGTCCACCCACTCCAGGCTGAAGTTCAGCCCAAGGGACCAAACAAGTATTAGTTTGAAGTAAAGCATTCAAACCACATATGGGTGGGTGGGTTCTCAGCATCCTTTTTTTTTGCCCAAGACATCTGCTGTTCTTATGCTTTGCTACTTGTTGATATCCCTATAACTCTTACTAAAATAATATTTTTGTTCTCCTCCTCCTTTAATAGTTCAGTCCAAAGGAAGGCAAAGGACTTTATTTGTAAGACATACTGAAGAATCTTCAAAGAAAATATCCAGAATGGAGAACAATATTATATCCTCAGAATAGAAATGAGTAAATCGTTGGCTATGATTTCTTCTTATTATATGCCGTCTGTATTGCTGACTCTGTAAATACAGTTCTCTCCCATCTAATAGGGAGAAATGAATGGTGGTTTTCACAAAACACTGATATTTGGTTTTGTGTTGCATCATTTTGTCAGGAAATGTTACCTGCTAGGCTGCTTGGAGTTGATCCTCCAAGTAGGTCTGGAGTTGATCTGACACCAAAGATGGTATCTGTGTAGACTGATATTATTACCTCTTCTGTTATTTGTAGAAGTGAAACTGACCACATAATAGACTCTAGAAATTACCTATAATATGCATCAGGAAGCTTCACTCACACATTTTTACTTTAGTGAATTAAATATGTGGTACCATGCTTATTTTGCTAGCACCTTTGCTTATTTTACTCAATTCAGTTGTTAAGAGCCTTTTAGGCACTGGCATGCACACTGTATTGTTGCTCAAATTCCACCTGAATTTTATCACATCACACATACTGACTAACAACACATGAAATTCTGTCTGTCAGAGTTGAAAGAAAAAAATTATTTGTCTATGTGGTAGATTTAATTTTGATAAAGTAACAAAATTTGCTTCTGTTTTATTCTGATCAGGATTTCAGAAAGAGTCAGAAAGGGCTGAGAGGACTACCCCAGGAGTAGGGAATGTCATGGTTTTTCTTTTGGCCTGTGTAATATTTCCACTTAGGGGAATATTAACATGTTCGATCCTTTGTACAACATTTTTCTTTGTCAGCATCTTGCTTTGAAACTTCTGTCCTTATCCACAAAAAAAAAAAATGACACTTGGCATATGACTATGGTAACTTGGGGATTGGATAGATTCATCTTCTGTTTGTCATTCAGTAACAGATTCATACTGAATCCTCCACATGCCTGAATATAATAGTGAAGTGGAAAAATTCTTTTTGGCATTGTAGCTTCTTTGTAAAATTTGATACCTGATACTCACTGATTCATGTTTTTCCTATTTTGATATCCCAGATTTAAGTGTTATTTTAATTCCATGTGACCACTAATGCTAAATACAGAGGGTCATTGGACAAATACTACTTTCTTTTCCCCACAGATTTATATAAGCTGAAAAGAACTAAGGAAATGGCCTGTTAGTAATATTGCCATAGATATTAATGACAAATTATTGGAAAAATTTTAACAATAACACCACATATAAATGTGTTTATATACAGATACACATCTTCTTTTAATAAACCATTTCTATACTGTATATCAAGTGATTAAAATTTGTTGAGATTTCTGGGAACCCACACAACAGAAAAATCATGGAGGATCATCCACTGAAGGATTTCCAATGTACCATCAAATAATGCTATTAGTGGCCTTGAAAATTAAAGAAAAAATGCTCCTTTTACACAGATGGCTGCTTTTTGATGAGTTAGTTTGAATGCAACCAAAGATGAAGTAATGCATAGGCATAAAATATTTTATGATATATTTTATGTAGGCATCATGTATTTTTTATCGTGCACAGAACTTTCTATCAAATTATGAAAACTGCCCATAACTGACCATGTGGTTTTCACTACACTCTGTATATGAGTCCAAACCCAAGACAATTAGTTTCAGTGACTATACTTCAGAATTAGGTAACTTAATGAGATTGGGTAACTTAGCATCTTGATATCTTCTCCTGTACTGTTTTTTATGTAAGCATTATTATCAGGAATACTGGTTTCAGGGAGGGGATCTGGGGAGTGGAAATCTCCTCATCTTAAAGCATCTTCTATTCAGAGGTTCAAAGCTTTTAGAGAAACCTAAGAACTATAACTTCTGCAATGGGAATAATGCAAAGAGATTAATATCTTAAAAAACAAAACAAAACCACTATACAAGGTTTAGAGAAGCAGTTTGTGTTTAGAAGATAAGTATTTTTATGCATTATACATAGCTTGAGAAAAGGTAGAAAGCAAGGGAATCTGAAACTTCAGAATAATAGATACATTCTAACAAAATAGATAATTTTCAGTGTGGGTTCACAGTGATGAATAATGGTTGTTAGCTATTTTAATATAACTTTGTAAAAAAATGTTACTTCAAGGATAACTAGTGTGTTTTATATTAGTCTTCATCTCCAGTGGAAACAAAGACTATAAAAATTGACTTAATTGTTTTATTCTAGTTTTGGTTTTATTATAATTATTAAGTAATTGTTAATGTACTTTTGAAAATTCCTTCTGATACTGTTTCTCTGGTATAATTTGATTTTATGGAGATCTAATGACATGCAATATATGTTGCTGGATAACTACCCCTGTCTTCTTTACAGGGAAAGCTTTGGAGCCAGCTGAAGATTTACAAATCTGCCCATATCTACTTGAAATTCCATTGCTAACAATTAATCAAATACTGGAAAAGCCATATAAAAACTACAGTATATTTTTCCAGTGTTTAGAACTCTTTAATTTAATGAACATCATCAGAAGAGGCATAGCATTGTCAAGGATTTTATATGATAATTAAGACAGAGTGAAAAGAGAAATGATAAGGTTAAAAAATGAGATACCTAACTATCTGTGCAATTGTTGTAAGATTTTAAAAATTCTACCTGCTTTCTATCATTATAACTCTCTTTACAGATAATAGAATATTCACAGCAGATATTTTCTGAGATTATCATATCTGTAATATGTTTAAAAACAAAACAAATCTTAGAACAGAGCTTGTCAATCAAGAGACACCATGCTTTCTCCTAGATAGCAATCACAATTATAATTCATTACTAATGCTGATATATAGCACAGAGTTAGATGAATCAGACTTTATGATCTGTACATATGATGAATATCTAATCAATGTACTGCCCACAGGACACTTGATATACCAGAGAGAATACAAAATAATGTAACTTCTGGAAGAAATTTTACTTAAACATAATAAGAATTACTGTTAAGGGAAATCTTTGACACTGCCTCTATAAGACCCTCGTGACAAGTTTCTGCTGGATGAAGAGACAGTGATGTGGGTTGAAAACTGGCTGAATGGTCAGGCTCAGGGCATGGTGACCACTGGCAGGAAGTCAAATTTGAGGCCTAGGTATCAGTAGAGGGCTTCAGTACTATTAACATCTTCATTGATGAACAGGATAATGGGATAAACACAGTACTCTCATTGTGTTTTCATGTAACCTGAAACCCAGCGGTGTGGTTGATTTACCAGGTAGTTGTGCCGCCATTCAGATGGACTGAAAGTGTGGACATGTTTTTCTGAACCTGAGAGAGTTTCAGGCTCTCAGGGGCTGATCTGTTCCCAGTGAAAAGTCTTTTGGGAACTTTTCTCTCTCAAAGTCTGTTGTGAAAAACAAGGTTTTGTTTTCCCAAAACAAAGACACATGTTCTGATAGTGTGTCTCTCTTGTCCCATCAATGGGATCAGGGAGGTGTTGTTCCTTCTACCAATCAGGATAACCTTCCTGTATATATAAGTATTGGAACACCTTATAAAAAGGGTTGAAAACCCCTGAAATAAAGGCTTTTGCTTCATGAAGAACCTCTGGCTGCTGTTCTGTGATTCGAACCCTCGCTCTATACTTCATGTCCTCTAGCGACACTGAAAGATTGGAGAAATATTCCAAGAGGGATTGTATGCTGTTCTAAAAAGGGAAACATCAAGTCCCTCATCTAGGGAAGAGCAGCTTTACACAATTGTACAGTCTTGGGCCTGACCAGCAGGAAAGAAATTTTGCAGAAAAGGACCTAGACACAGACAACACGGTGACCATGGCCCAGCAATGCACCCTTGCAAAGGAGACCACCAACAATCTAGATTGCATTAGAAAGCAAATGCCTGGCAGATCAGGTAAAGTGATCCTTCCCTTCTTCTGAGCACTGGTGAGACACATCTGGAGTGCTGGGTCGAGTGCTGGGGTCAACAGCACAAAAGAAAACCATGTGTATAGTGGAGCAAGTCCAGCAAAGAGCCACAGAGGTAAATAAGGGATTTGTCAACAATGAGAGGCTGAGAGATATGGCAACGTTTGGTATGAAGATGAGAAGGCTCAGGGGATCTTATCAACAAGGATAAATATCCAAAGGGGACACTTAAGATCTTCTTACAGCTCACACTCAGTGATAGGATGACAGGCAATGGGCAAAAACTGATATTAAAAAAGTATTTTTAAAAAGAAAAAAAATACTCTGAGTGTCCAACAGTGAAATAGCTGGAGAACCTGTAAAGTCTTGAGCCCTGAAAAAAATGAAAATCTGACTGGAGATAGTCTTAAGGAATATGCTCTGCCTAGCCTTTCTTTGAACAGAGCTTGGAGTAGACAACTTGCAGAGGCATTTTCCAACCTGTATACCTTTTCTGTCCAGCATTCCTATCCTCTGGGCTGAATTTTATATATGTCACATTGGAAAAACCAATTAAATATTTTGTGTTCTTAATTAAAAAGAAATCTGTTTTGTATATCTGATTGTCCATACTGAAAGAGGCTTAGATGTAATGGATGGAAATTAACTTCAGTGTGAGACAACAAAGTCTTTTCAGTGTAAATAGGAGAACCTGCACGCCTGATTACTTTAACAGGAATGTATGGTAAAAGAGGAGAAGTTATTCTTCTTTGCTTAGTGGTATGAACCACATTTAGAGTACTTCATGCTTTTGGGTCAGATTATTTGAAGATGGATAAGGAGAAGAAATAAGGAATGCTGTCAAAATGATGAAGACACACTTTATGTTCTTTGAAGAGAGATCAAAATTGGCAAAAATTTTGTCTCACGATGCGAAGAGTAAGGGGTAACCTAAACATTTTTCACAACTGTTTTAATGTCATCTGACAAAGATGATGGAGACATTTCTTGGTAGTACCAGGTGAAATGTTGGAGAGATTTCATATTAAATATTTTATGAAAACTTGGGACATCAAAAATGTGAGGAGTGCAAGATTCTGACAGAAGAATTGACATATAAGTATTTGTGCCTGAATATTATAGTATATGCAAGTAATTTAAGCTAAAATGTTTAGATTTGGTGTTTAGAGAACTGAGAGTTCATTCCCTACAGTTTGTAGCATCATAAACACAGGCACTACATATTCATGGAAAGAAGACAATAGAATTGAGATGAAACTACAGAAAAAAACTTGCATCAAGAACCAACATATCCATTTCTACTTTTGATGCCCTGAAAGTCTTGCTCCCAGAGATTATACAAGAAACTCCAAGAAAAAAATATTTATTTTCATAAATTTTAGAATGGATGTCTGCCAAGAGAAAAATTCAGAAAGGATTTTTGAACAATGGAGGAATGCTTCAGTTTACAGTTTGGAGATTTTTTTTGACATGAAGACACAGACCACATGAATTTCATGGAGAGCAATTACATGGGATGACAGGGAACTAAAATTTGGACAACTTCTAAGATACATCAAACAATTATTGAACAAAGTTCTTGGGAGTTTATAATAAATTAAATAGTAAACTGTGTGAACATGAAATTACTATAAGGACTGTTCTGTATGCATCCATGTGGACATCTCCTCTGCTTACTGAAGACTCTTGACTGCAGCAGACTGATCCTGCTGTGGGAAAAATAAAAATGTTGTTTCTTTGTTCTTCACTGTTACTACGACAGCCAATCTGATACGTGGCAGTAGGTCACCAGTCAAAGCCTGTATTACCGTGATCAATGAAGATAACACCTGACATCACTGACCAAGCTTCACTGAGCTCACTATGCAGTGCATACAATTCTGAACGGAAGGAGATGTTTCATACCATAACCTCAGCTGTCTTGTAATGAGATAAACTACACAAAACAACTAGTAAAGAGACCAAATGTTGCTCCTGGAGAGAAGACTATTCATTTCAAACCTGGACTATGAATGAACACTCACTCTAGCATTAATATTATTAACTACTTCTGCATGGAGTTTTTGCACATGATAAAAAGCTCTCATTTAGATCCTGAATTACCTCAAGTTGTCCTTGCATAGTTTCAATGTCTCCCACTAGGACATGTATATCAAAACAACCTCATCATGGATTGCTAGATCATGTGGACTTTGGTTGGACCAGGATTATTCAGTTTTTTCAAATAACACTACATGGTCTTTTCATAGTGATGCTTAAAAAATGTGTTGTATTTTGCCAGAAGGCATATAAATGAAGAATATTTTTTCAAAACTTTGTAATATTAAATTAACTGTGACTGTGCATTGCTAGGTGAGCAATTAACATGAGAATTACCACCCACGGTATCAAGCATCATTGCGTCCTAAGAGTCACCTAACATTTATCAGTGTATCCATTTTGAAGTACAATAATCCTTATGCTGTTAAGGTGATACTCTGTCTCGCGTTTACAATACATAAATGGATTCCTGAAGTAACAATCTAGTACAATTCAGAGATGAGTAGGAGAGATCTCTGTTTAAGTGCATACATCTATTGAGTTTTAATCACCACTTGGGCTAGCTCACTGCAAGGAAGAGTTCATCACCTGCTTGGAAGAGTTCAAAGAGTGAATATTGGTTTCACCTATATTTGAACTGCAAGAATGATATAGGAAGTAACACAAATATTGTAGGGCTACAAATAAAGCGAGTAAAAAAGAAATGTGAAAGAAGGAAGGAAGTAGAAAAGAGGTGGGGGTAGAGAAAGATATTCACAGAGAGAGATTAGATGGATGGATGGATGGATGGATGGATGGATGGACGGACGGATAGATAGATAGATAGATAGATAGATAGATAGATAGATAGATAGATAGATAGATAGATAGATAGATAGATAGATAGATAGATAGCACTACTCTGTGGATCTCCATGGCATTCTGTTGATCCTCTCTATCTGGTCTTCTTTGAGGTGAAGTTTCCCAGGAAAACATAGAGTTCAAAGGATTTATATACACTTGGGCCAGATGGGAATGCTCAGGTACATCCCCTGGAGGAGGGGTAAACTGGGTACCAACAAAGAACTACCCAAACAACTGCCTCTACCTACACTGTCCAATAATGTTTTAACTGTGAGTTTTCTTCCCAGAAGTTTCTGGATGCTTAGGCCAATCTGAATGAGATTTGGATGGACAGTAACTTTCTGCAAGAAAGGAGAACAGATGAACATTAAAAACAAATATTGTTTGAAGTCCAGAGTAAAGGACAGGTGAATCTGCATAAAGTGCTAAACTTTGAAACATGACTATAGCATCAGTACCATGGAAATTGGGAATGACTATAACAGTTTCACTAGAGCTCATCATTTGTACAAGACTGGAAGCTGACAGAATTAATGTGATCAATATTATGATGACCAGCAGTATTTCCATGCTGCAATACTTACAGGTAAATATTTCTGGATAATCTGTCAGAGTTCAGACCTGTAACATTATAACACCATATTATATGCTCATTTATGGTCAGCTTGATACAACTATATCCAATTCACATTTTGAGTAACATTTTGGAGTCATTTCATGTAATAGTAGTAATAACATTTCTGTAATACCTAGAAGCCAATATTTTAGGAATGCATTTTCCTAATAATCATAGTGTTTGTAAAAACAAACTCTTACTTAAAATAGTTCATAATCCAAAACAAATAAATGGAGGAAACAAACAATGGGCTGAGGAGATTTATCTAGTGCCATACGGTTTGTAAGATGATGAAAAAGAGTGGACATGAAAATGTTCTTATTATTCTTTTTATTTCATGAATGGCAATGAATGAAACAGAAGTCACTATTCAGAAGGTTGTTTTTGGGTTTTTTCCTGATGGCCATGTCTCATTGTGGTTACATTTCAGATTTTGGAGATCCTGATAAGCCCTGGGCTAAGGTATTGTCAGCATAAGATTCTGGGAGCCATTAGGTAATTCGGGTTTCATGTCTGCTCAGGTTTGCCTGGGCTTCTATTTCTTTCATTTAGTACAAAAAGTCTTGGTTTATTATACATAATTATGTAGAAGGTGATGACTGAGGTTAATGTGATAACAATTTTCTGTAAAATCCAAAGGAAAAGAAAGAGAGGAAGAGGATAGAAGGGGAAAAAAAGGCTATTATTTCCTTTATTTTATTCTTTCTAGAATAAAAATATTAGCCATATATTAAGAATTATTATAACAGTATCAGCCATCATCATAAAAAGGAGAAACAGCTAAAAATTAGCACACTAAAAAGACTATAATGTTCAAAGAAATCACACAGTTTTGGCATACACCTTTAGTTACTCATACTCAGTGTACAGGGAAAATGAATGAACTACGGGATCAAAACCTGTTGTAGTTAATTAATTGTGGGCATATTTAACATGTTCATTAGAGCAAGGAGTTTATTTGGCAAATTATAACTTAGTCTATTATTTGAGCCTATGCAATTCAGACATTTGAGAAATTTGATGGCATAAGGTGCTGACATAAGAATGTGTTATATATAGAGAAAATTTTAGAAATTATGTGTTTTTGAATGGTATTTAACTCTGTCCTTTTTAACTTTGAGAAGAACATGCAGCAGAAACAGAAAGATTCAGAGATACAGCTCACAATTTTCTCAAAAAAACAGTAACAACAAAGAAAAAAGAATAATTAACTGCAATGTTTGCAAATACTGTTGTATGCACATCATGGTTTATTGACAAAATTTAAGCAAGCATCCAAGTTATATGATTTTTTGCTTACAATAACAGAAGAGTAACCAAAAAAAAAACCAAAAACCAGCTAAAAACCTGTCCTCATACACTTTTTCTCTTTCAATGTGGCTTTCTAAGACTGCTCTGGAAATCATTGCTAAGTTCCTTACAGAGAGTCCTCAGTCTCCTTACCCATACTTTCCCTTTTTACTTAAAACATATTTCACCTTACATAACTACAGAAATTATTTATATTTCAGTTAACTTACAGGAACTGAAAAGCCTCTCATTTACCTTTCAAATCTCCTGGATAATTGGTATCCCCAGATGCTTGCTTCTGGTTTTCCTGCAGTGACTCCTACGGAAGAGGTCAGCAGCTCTCTTGATCTATGTGTTTTTAAATACTTTTTTCTGACTCATAGTAATGAGTAAGACTAATATAAGACAGATTGGACTACATTTTTTTTGCTTTACTTAGAAAAAATAGATATCTCTTTTCTGTCTAGGAAGCCAAATCTATCTATCTATCTATCTATCTATCTATCTATCTATCTATCTATCTATCTATCTATCTATATCTATATATCTATATCTATATCTATATCTATATATATCTATATCATCTAGATATAGATATAGATATAGATATAGATATAGATATAGATATAGATATATCATCTAGATATAGATATAGATATAGATATAGATATAGATATATATCTGATTCCATAAAGCCTTGAACATGGGAGTTGCACATAACCTACACCATTCAATAATATGTTTTCATGTATAAAAACCACTGGGTAAAATTTTAAAAAAATAAGAAATAACATGCTTTTCTATGTGGGGAAAGCTTAGGTATGCATCAAAAAGTCTTCACAGACATGTATGGAGAATGAAAAAGTCTATTGTCTTTCCCTGCAGTAATTTTACTTATATCTCTGGGACAGAAGTCTCTATAATTATGCTTATGAGCTATTATTAGAGCTGTAGCATGAAATTGTGAAAGAGCTTCCAAAATTATTAACACTATAATTGTAGTTGTATGTATTTGAATTTTAAGTATGCTTATTGGTCTAAATAATTTATTAGAGCCAGACTGGAACATTTAATTGTAGTAAATGGAGGCAGTCTTTGTCATGTTTGCAAAAAAGTCCCTTAACCCAAGCAGACATCAGCCATTTCCACAGCTGCTGGACAAAAACTTTTCTATGCCATCAATTCTTTTGCCTGTAGGAGCTGATCACTGGTTGGCAATGCTCACCCCTCAGCCCCAAAAAGCTGAGGCAAAGCTGTCACCAAAACTGAGAACAATAATAACAGCTTCAGATCTGAAAACAATCACAGATTCTTCTTTTGGACTAAAATTCAAACTTCATTATTAAAAACCAAGTTCCAAAACAGTGGTAGAGTGATTGTGGTATTTTCACTAATATTTTTTTCTTTATTTGTATGAAGCATTTCAGTGTCAAAAAGAAAAGGGTGCATTGGGATTCCTGTGTAAGGCAGATACATTAATATACAAAAGTGTGAATATCATATAAACATCGATTCGTAAGTGCTGGGGTTTCTTTAGTGATAGATATCTTGCATCAATTTAGGTTAAAGTATAAAGCATAAAGCTTTTTATCATTGATACTTGTGCTTGACTGAGATAATATATCAGCATACCAGAGCTTGTCAAACATACAAAGAATTTCAAAACTAATTTTGAAAAGATGGAAAAAAACCCACAAACCATAAATAAAAAGGGAAGTACAATAAATGTTAGCTGAGGATTTTATTTTTCCTTTGCCTACTATCCTGAGTAAACAGCCTTTTATTTTTTACTTTTTTTTACTCTGGAAGTCCATACTTTTTTCATATTTATCACTGTTGGAAAGAGACAGGACATTGCAGGAAGAAAGAAAAAATCCCAAGCCACAGAATGACACAAACAGAGAATTACAGAATGGGTAAGGCTGGAAGGGAAACTGAAAGGGTCATCTGGCACAACCTCTCTGGTCAAGAAGGGTCATCTTACAGCACATGGAACAGAATTGCATCCAGACAGTTCTTGAGTATCTCTAGTGAGGGAGACTCCACAACCTCTCTGGGAAATCTGCTCCTGTGCTTGGTCACTAAGTTCTTCCTCATATTTAGATGGAACTTGTACATGATTTCACTTGTTGCCTCTTGTCCTTTTGCTTGGCGTCACCAAGCAGGGCCTGGCTGTACTCTTGACATTCACTTTTTAAATCTTTATAGAAACTGATGCTTTTCAGCCAGTTCTCAATCCATTCACTGTCCACCCATCCAGTTCACACTTACTGAGTTTGCCTATGAGGACATTGTGAGACACAGACCCAAAGAAAAACAAAAAAAGACAAAGATCAATGTAGTATTATAACTAACTAGTAAGCAACAATGTAATTATCATTCTGAGTTCACTGAGCTTGTATATGCCTTACTTTACTCTGAAAGGGAACATCTACCGAGAGCAATGCAGTTACTTGTGGAAGTTAACTCCTACCAAAAATGTATTTCATGAAAGTGTTAATTTCTTCTTACTGATGAACTAGACTACATAGTTAACATGAACTAGCCATCATAATTAAGTATTTTAAAACCTGATTTCCATTATTGCCATCATGGAAAGGTGGACAGGAGTGTAAGAAGGCAGGAAAGAAAGAGGGCAAGATGGGAAGGATCAAGTGAAGCTGGTCACAAAGGAAGAACAATCCTTCAGGAAAATAAATACAAGCAACTAAATGCCAGTAAAGCTGTTTAGGTACACCTTTTCATTTTTATCTTGGTAAAATGAAATGATGCCAGCTCAAATAGGTATTTTATGGATGGACATAAAGGCACTAAGTGACATTCAACCCTTGGTGTCCTAATGTAAATCTCAGACTAAACTCCTAACCATGACAGTATTCCCTGTATATTGAAAAAAAACGAAATCAACAACAAAAGCCACCCCAAAAATGGAAGAACAACAAACCCATCAGCCCTCTCCCAACAAAACCAAACCAAACCCAAAAACTTCACAGAGTTTGAGCTCAGAAATTCTTTATCAGTGTCAAAGTGAAGAGTTAGTATTTCTAAGGAGAGCTTGAATAAAACTCGACAAGGGACTGATTAACTATCAGATAGAGTCAAGATAGTCCATACTCATTCCACCTTACTTTAAGTGCTTTAATGAGTTAAGAATTTTTATCTCTTCCTTTAGATTGTCCCAAAAGAAGACAAAAATTCCCCCACCTCAGAAATTGCTTAACTCTCATACCCACTCTCTCATATTCCTGTCTCTATTTTCTGACTGCAGGGCAAGCCTGACTAGATACATTGAAAGGAAAAAAATGGACTGTATAGAAAATTTTGCCTTGTGATCAAGGGATATACAGCACATCTTGTACCATGTTGCTGAGAGGCAGCAGCATTCTTTCTTAGAAGAAAACAGAGCCACCGGTAACAAATCCAGGAAGTCAAATTAAAAAAATTTATAATGTTTAATTCAACATTTTTTCCCCTAGCTCTCTGTCATTGACCAATATAGTTAAACTGCACTCCAATTCAATGTATATTCTGAGGGACAGCTCCTCAGACTGAGGTAAGTTAGTGTTGCAGAAAAATATTAGTTGTACTCATGGGGCTAAACAAGAAATGTAGGGAGAACATATACCTAAAAGACATCAAGGGAACTTTACTCAGAAACAAAGAACACTATCTATCTAAAGAAGAATCCTAAAAAAATTGTGCAGAGAAGTGGAATATGTGGTGGATGGAGTAATAAAACACTCATGAAATTATCCTTAAAGTCACTTACCCTTATTATTTCTGATTTTAACTTGAAGTTCTATGAGTAACAGCTAAGCACTTTTCACTGTTTAATTTTTCCCCTCTGTTGGCTTTAATTAAGGTTGTCCTTGTAGCAGACTCTTCAACTTGACAAATTTCAAAATAGACCTTTTAAACAAGTGAACTTTTCTTGTAAGAGAACAGATTTTCCTGATATTATATATTTCATATCATGGTCAAGAATAATAATATTTATCTCTTAGCAATATGTTTGCATAAAAGTTAATTCAGGAAAACTGAAATAGTGTGGAGAAAATAATTGAGAAGAAATGGAAACAAAAGATGTAGGTGTTTACTTGGTACTTATTATGATGCTAATCTCTTAATTGGCTCTGAAAATATCTGAGAATCTGTATTACTTTTGACTAATGTTATGTTAATTCAAGAAGAACGGGGAAAATATCTTTGTGCTAAGGCAGAATTTGAAAACTAAGGGGAAAACACTAGCTTGTCCATGATACAGAATGTCAGTAATGCAATTAATAAGTCAATTTTCAGAACCAAGAACGTCACAGTGTTATTAGGCATCCCCTATCACAACATTCAAAATGACACACTAAGTTACAAACACAAGGCAATTTTACCTATCACATAGCATTTCTTGTTATCTTAAGAACCTTAATGCATTCTGACAGTCTGTCATCAAGCAATCCACTTTTAAGATAGCTTTTCTGGCTTAAGCTTTCACAACAGTGGAGTCCTATACAAGCAACAAAAACCACAATTCTTCCTCTTAATATATTCCAGTGGTTACTATTATGAAAAGTGGTAACATTTTTTCACTTTATTAAAACTTAACTTGTCTGATTAGACCATAACACACTGTTTGTATGTTGAAAAAACTATTTTAAAATAATTGGCTTCATCACTCCTTCCTTTACATTGTGTTCACATCATAGAAAAATGAGATGTGTGTCAAAAACTTAGCTTTCACATATTCTTCATTGTGCTTAAAAATTAATTTAATTAAGAGCTAACTAGAGTGAGTTTGGCATGCTTTTATTTGTCTGTTTTACACAGTACCCTTCAAAAGCATTCAGTTTCTGTCTTCTGCCTGTGTGTGAACTACAGTTTAAGCAAACTGTCTGCATTTAACTGCAGATTAAGCGACCTACATTTTTCTTCCTACTTGTGGGCTAGGTGTCAAAATTCCCAGAACAGGTTCATTTAAGACAGTAAAGGAAATCTCCACACCCACTCATCTCGCTGCAGGTACAGACATGGAGTCAGCTAATTACATCAGGCCTTGAATAGACAAGAAATGCCATTTCAGGTAATTTATGGTGTCTGGGTCTCTCCTCAGGGACTTGCAGGTATGACAGAGGATCTACAGAACATTTGTGTGTGGTTGATGGAAATCAGATGGGAATTTCTGTATCACGTACACCAGCAAGCCTACCCAATGTGCACAACTTGAGTCTTGTATGTGGCACATTCATTTCACCTGGACTGTGTCTTCTTTGAGCATGACAGTAGAAATTTAGGGAAGTTAATATGTAGGTAGATGCCTGCACCTTCAAAGTGAAGCTTTTTGCAGTCAGTTGTACTTTACACGAAATTCAAATTTTTAAATTTTGTACTCAAGCTATATTTTATATGAATAATTATATTAAAGTTAAATGTTCCACATCTTTGTTACCTCATTTTAGTTCTTGAAGGTTTACCTTCTTTCCTAGTGATGTCCTTCCCTTCCTCATTTTTTTTTCATAATTCTTAATTTTTCCATAATTTTTCTTGGCTACAAATCTTCATATTATTTCTTGTAGAGATTCATATAGTTATTTTCTGTAATTTTTTTTTTAATTATTGAAACATTTATCTTGAAGAACAATTCCACTACTTTTGCCCTTGATTTCCTCCTTACTTATTTTCTAATTTATTTTTTTTTATTTGTATCCAAACATCCCAATGTACTTTAGGAACCATATACACTGTTACTACATCTGCACATTTAAACATTAATTAGTTTAACATGATAAGAAAAAGAATAAATTTCATCCTTAAAAGAATTGCTTAGCAGCTCCAGTCAGCCTCTACTTCTTAGTCATGCAGTGTGTTTCTGTCTTAAAATAACTGCTTTTGGTTGTTAGTTTTTTTTCTTGTCCATAAGCTAAAGGAAATTAAATTACATGGCAAACCTTATGTAGTGGATAATAATACACTGAATTAGATTTTCAAGAACATATGAAGAGTTTTTGAATCTGTGAATCAGCTATAGCTTTTCATAACAACATTTGCTCTGAGGCAAAGCTACCAAGATGAAATCTGGATTTTGTAAAAGTTTCTTTCTGGATTTAATCTTAGGAACTCAGGTCTGATTCTGTTTGGGGTTTTATTTTTTTTTAAATTGTTTTTTCATTTTTTTTAGGTGGAACAGAAATCCACTTTTGGCTTCAAGGTAGAAGAAAACAGATGTGGACAATGTTGAAAGAGGCATCCAGACATGAACATCAGTGCAAAGGAGACTATCTGCAAAAATGTGCAGTAAGTGCTTCCCTTCATCAGAAAATACTCCTATTTCCATATAAAAACCTCCAGAGCTTATGAGTATTTGTAAGACTATCTACTCTTCACTCAAGCATTTATTTTTAAATATTGATTTAATTTTCAGGCATTCATCCACAGGCAATAAAATTGACCAACATACAGTAAATAACTGTATGTCATTTAGCTCAACCATTTAACATAGAAAAATTTGGAAAAGTACAGCTGCAGTATCAGCTGGCAATAAAAAATCACAAAAGTATTAATTTTATTCATGATGTCAAGCACCTTTGATAGCTTTGTGTAAAGAAAACAGTATGTTATACCAAATACAAATTTTTTTTCTTCAATATGAATATTATTTATGATCAGAATCAAGCAATTACGGAATTATATACATTGGGAGTGACATCTAGCCCATCTGGGAGGCCACCTAGCCCACCTCTGCACTCAAAGTAAGCCACCTTCAACACTGGGGTCTGTAGCAGCAAAAGGGTACAAATCACACAGCAAGAGTTTATATTAATTTTGTAAAGGAAACCTGAAAACTTCTTTGTGATAACAAATTACTTTGAATTTGTTTTTAATACTTTTGAATTACATTGAATTTAGTTCAAAAGGCAGACCATGACACAAACAGCACACACACCTATAAAGCTTAGGTTATTATACTGACTAGCATGATTTTTATATTTTACTATAGGAATTTTAAAGGTGTGTAAGAATTAAGTATATATATCTTACCATACAGAACTGGAAATGGTAAGTCCATCTCAACTTATATTCTAAGATTCTGCAAGCTTATTTCAAAGAAAAATAATGATCATGTTAAATATAATGATTTTATGGAAATTAAGATAAATTTTTTGATGCCATGCTGATTTTCCCTATTTTCCCACCTTCACAGAAAAAAACAAACAAACAAATAAATCCAGAGGGTGTTTTGGGGTTTTTTGTTTGCTTGTTTTTAAGAGTTTAGAAATTAACTTTAAGTATCACTCTACATTTCCTGCTATCCACAAAAATAAGAAAGCAGGAAAATTCATGGCCTGCTACAAGAAACACAGGAAAAAATAAATTTATTTAGGTATATTTTTATTTTAGGCATATATTGTATCCATGTATGCATATTTTTCTGATATCATAACAGTATAGATAAAGTTCATCTTTGGAAACAGTATAATGCTTGGAAAAATAATGGCAAATCTTACATCCTTGGATATAAAGAGTCTTGGAGGTTCAGAGTGAGATGAATGGGGCAATTCATACATCTCAGAGGCTTTATTCTTGTTTTCTACTTCCCTTAGGCAAAAGACAGTTCATTGGTTTGCAGAGTCTTCATGTGTTTGAGGTTATAGCTCTTGAAACCATAGAGGATAGAAATACTATACATATATATATATATATATGTATGTATATATATATATATACACATACACTTAGGATCATGGAAAACAATTTTTAGGATGTGTTTAATTTCAGCATAATGGGAAACACACATCTCTATTTACACCAGAATATACAGGCATGCTTCCAGGGGATGTAAACTTAGAAATTGCTTTATAATTCTTCCAAAGAGTATAGGGACATGACAAAAAAAACACTGAGTTATGCTCAGCACCCAATTTTCATAATCTTTTTTTATTGTAAATCTATTTCAGCCTCTTCCAACTCATCTATTTCCTTTAATAACTTTTCTTTGATGTAAATGTTTATGTTTTTAAGATCATAAAATAAGAAAAAGGAATAATCAAATTGTGTAGAGGAAATATTGCTGAAAAATTGAAAATGCCAGGAAAAAATCATTTTGTTTTTGTAAAAATCATTTTGTTTTTAAGGACTGAGGTACAGACACTGTCATTCTGTGAGCATCTTCAACATAACAGCCTGTGACTTGAAGGTAATATGCAATGAGTGTGATGCAGAGGTTGTTATGGTTTCAGGGGCTTCTGTGACTGTAAAATCCTACAACCAAATATGTTAGACCTGATCCTGGAGGTATAATTCTGAGAATTACATAGCTTCCCTATATAGTACAAATATGCATATACATGTACCTTCATATTAAAAACATATTTCATACGTTCATTTCATTCATATGCATATCATAAAACCCATTAAAAACTAACATTACTGCCTATACGCTTCCAAAAATTCAGAATAGCTGTGCCAACATTAAAATAAAATAAAAAATTCATTAATACCCACATATATGCAGTGTTATGCAGTGGCCACAGGGTTTGGAAATTTACCTAACTATTCCTATAATAAATATTTTTGCTAAACAAAAGAAAAATATTTAAAATTCTGTTTTAAAGTAATATTTCCAAAGTTAGAGACAGCATACATGATGTTCAGTGGGAATTGGGTGCCTAACTGCCCTTCAGGCTTTTGAGTCTCCCTTATTTTTTCTAATGGATGTTCTAAGCAAATCAAAGTCATTGGAAAGTTTCTTCTTTGGTTCAGGGGTGTTTAGATCAGGCCAAAAAGGCCTAAATTTTTCCCACTGGTGGCAAGAATAAAATGTATTGACTTATGGCTTCACGACAAATTCCTCAAGTGCCTTCCTTCTCATAATATGCACCATTTCCTTTTTAAGCATTCATTTCCCAGAAAAGACTCACAGTTCATATTTGTAGAGTCTACCTGTAAATAAACTAAATAAACTAGATTCATCATCAATGTTACCATAGACTTCTGGATAATTTAACATTCTGGTAGTTCTTCCTCCAATTTACTAAGTACATTATTATAGTGCACAAAATACTCTTCCCCACCCACCATTCCTCACCATATGTGTTTGCTATACGCTCATGGCATTTTTTATAGCTTTCTTTCTCCAAAATATCTTTCATTACATCCTGCAGGTAAAGTAAGAACAAAAACCAAAACATAAAATTAACAAAATATACCATTAAAATCCATCTTTAACACTAGGAAGTAATTGAGTCCTTTAAAACAAAATAGGGCCCCTTTGACTCTTCAGTATTAACTATGCTCCTGAAATAACAAAAAAAACAAATGATTGTGTTTGAAATTGTTGCTATTCTGGACCCTTCCCTCTCTTTGACTTACTGTCTTGTATCAAATTTCTTGATTATCTTATTATTCAGGTAAGAAAATGCAAAGTTACAGATGAATAAAAATTATTTTCTTCATGTGATGGCTTTACAAGGCTTTATTACAGTAATAAAACTGAGTAAGAAACTGAATGAAAATGATACCAAAAATATAATTCTGAATTCTTGTTTAAATGTGTTTTTTGTAAGTATGTGTTACTTTTTTGGTATGGGACAACAGTAGCAACATTTTCTTTCTTGCTACTAGGTCTACATTTATGAACCAAAACTGTACTTTTCAGGGCATTCAGCAGTTTACAAAATGCTTTATGATAATCTAAAAATATATTAGCAAATAACATAAAAACAATGAGAAGTAGTTAAAAAGGAATTATTATTAAAAAGTTATTAGATAATGGGTAATCAGAGGACAAATATTAGATGTCTCATGTCTGAGTTACATGTAATATTCTTTTTATATAACTGTCAGTCAGTAGCAAAGAATCAATGTATTAGCTATTATTGCTTCAAGACTTTAACTCTCATCAACTTCAGAAATGGGTAGGCCTTTCCTTCCATTCAGTTTTATGTACTCTTTTGAATTACTCAAAAGAGATCTTGGAGAAGGATATTACAAGAATTACCTTGATTTGTTTCTACTGTTATCATTTGGAGAGCTAAATAATAGCAATGATCTGCAGAACTTGAACATGTCAGAAATATGCTCCTTTCTCAGACCTCTCCTGAGGAGCAGATGTCAGTCACATCAAATCTGTGATTTGGTCCTGAATTCAACAGCTGTCCTCAGCCCAATGAGATATGGGATTTTTGCCTGCTCCTATCATTTGTTACACATTTTAAAGTGCAAAATTACAGAATATATAAGGTCACAAGGGATCTCATGACTTCATATACTCAAATTATTTTCTCCCAACAAACCACTGATGGCTAAATTCCATCTTGGCTTTACAATGAAAGCATAGCTAACAGTTTAAAGTCACTATTACTGTATAGTTCGTTAGAAATGATTTCTATCAGTTTGGGGCACCTTGGTACAAGATATTGACACACTGGAGCAAGCCACTGGAGATCCATGAGACTGTGCAGTCGCTGGACTGGATGTGGCACTTAGTACCCTGGTCGAGTTGACAAGGTGGTGATCTGTCAAAGGTTTGACACGATGATCTCAGAAATATTTTTCCAAATGAATTGATTCTGTGATTACAGAGTATCACAAGGACAGGCTGAGTGCACAGGCTTTGTTTAGTTTAGAGAAAAGATTGCTAAGGGGTCAACTCTGCATCGTCTTTCCCTATTGAATGTGTGTTTAGAAGACCCAACCCAGTTTTTCTGTGTGGCACAGCAAAATCATGAAAATAATGAATGCAAGTTACATCAAGGAAAAATTCCTCTTGCTATTAAGAAAATGGCTACAATAATAAAAAGCAAACAAGGTGGTCAGACACTGGGCCAACTTTCCACAGATTCTGAAATTCCTTAGAGATTTTCAGAGCTCTGCTGGATGACGCCTGGAGTTGAAAATAGTTTTCCTTGACTTTATCATGTGGCTTATGGTTGCTTCCAAATTAAGTTGTTCTATCTTTTCACAATTTAATATGTGTGAAAAATGATGAGGCGGGAAATGTAACCATATCAAAATATTCACAGATTCCAGAGATAGAGGGCACAAATTTTCCATCCTACTGAGCTGATGACAGAGGTAGGATTCAGGAGCAATTTACAGGTAGAAGACAGCAACAATACACAGACTCTCTGAGTGTTTCTCTGTAACCATTGCCCAGGATGACTGTGGTCAGTTTTACGGCCAGTCCCAATAGCCTGCCCTGAACAAAATAAAAACATTTATCAATAATCTTGTTATTTATTTATGTTCTAGATAATGTCTGGTTTTCTTTGTTTTCACAATTACTCTGACTGTAGTCAAAAGTTTTGAAGGAGTAAAAGTGACTGAGAAAATAGGAATCACAATAAATTATTTGTAGAACATATATATGTCTATACATGGAAATATTTACAAGTGATCATTCACCAATAAGGTATGGTTTGATTTTA
Source organism: Parus major (assembly GCF_001522545.3). NCBI lineage: Eukaryota > Metazoa > Chordata > Aves > Passeriformes > Paridae > Parus > Parus major. The sequence goes on along the minus strand of NC_031768.1, from coordinate 57,067,433 downwards.
TTCTTTTTCCCTTCTACTTTCCTGGCTTTGCCTTCATTGTCTTTTTGTTGCATTTTTCCATGCAGTGGTTCTTCATTAGAGAAAACACTTTTCCTTTTAATTTTTTAAGAGTAAATCATAAGTCTGTTAGCACTTGTTGATGGAGCCATATGGGTTTCCATATGGCATTTCTTTCGATGACTGTGCCATATTCAATATCTTACTCATGCGAATGTCTGTGAAATCAAGTGTTTTATCTTTAATTTCTTGCACTGATGAGTAGACGATAACTCTGGGTATATTAGCACATTTCTGCTTTATCCTGTCTATTGGATTGGAGGATGGAACTTTCAAACATTTTTTAATTGGGTAGTTAACAGGTCTGAGAGAAGATGAAACAATATGAAATGTCTTCTGTCATGTGTACTATGAAAATCTTCTCCTTAATATTGATCATTTTATTGCCATTAATAAACAAGTGTAAATTTGTCTTAAAAAACTTTAAAAACTAAATTGGAAAAAGATGGATACCATGTGAAAAGAACACTAAGGGACATTTTGGATTTCTGAGAGTGTCTACATGACTCAGAAATGTCACAACATGAGAAAGGTATTCATTTAGAATGCTATAAGCAGAACGAATGAGTCTTTTTTTGGTGAAATAAACATGATTTCCAACAAGGCATTAATAGAAAAATGCAGTCTGAAATACTTTTGAAGATGTAAACCTCATAATGTCAAGCATTGCAGTTCAGCAAAAACTCATTACTTATTTCATATAAGTAGATGCAGTTATGATTTCATAACATGACATTCATCTAACAAACTAAGGAAACAAAGAAAACTTGTCATTTTATATGCATAGGTAAAATTAAACGTAAAATAAAATAAATATGCGCATGCAAATTAGATCTAGAAGTGTTGTCTTTTATTTTTAATGCCCACACCTTGAGCTTAGTTTTTTTTTTTTTTCTCATGAAATAGTTTTGATTCCATTTTAAAAAGCATTCAGGGGTATAGGGTACACTTTTCTTTTAAAGTTCATTTAAGAAGTATGATTCCTGCTATGGAATGATTCTATGTATCTACATTTGCTTGCTAGGAAAAACAAGTATCATTCTGCAAAGTAAAAACTAATTATATTAGCAGTAGTATTTATGGTATAAATTTAAGGTTATTATTTTAAAAATCTTATTCTATCAGAATGGAAAAGAAGAAAAATATTTTCATCATTAGTATTTTTCTGAGATTCTATAATAATTTAACCATATCCAAGGAAAATGAAAGAGTTAAGAATGACTCATACCTGGCCTTTTGCCTTTTCATTCTGAAGATGTGCAAACTGTGTAGTGCTAGTAGCAGGCAGAATCTGTTTATCAGCCATCTTCTCCTCTGAGGAGGAAACAGCTTCTTTGAGGGAGATTAGTATTACAATTTGATTCAGAGCACAGAAGCTATGATATATTTTTGATTTAATTTTGCTTTCAGTGTCTGAATAGAAAAAAGAAATACGTCCAGTTATAGAAATACATTAATATTTTGAAAATATATATAGAATGATTGCTTAAAATTTAATTTATCAGGGGCTACTAGGAAGAAAGGAAGGCAATACTTTGTCCAATGGAAAAAGAAGAAATAAATGGAAAACAAACGAGAGAGAAATGAAGTAATATTAAAATAAAAGTTTGGGAGAATTCAGTTTGGAAATATTAGGAAAACTTCATGTACCTGCACACTTTGTAAAGCTAACTTTTTCATATATGAAGATTATTTACTGTGTACATATCTGATAAAGTTTTATCAGGTTCACTTTTGTACCCAGTGCATCATTTTTTTGCCCAGTATTGCATTGATCCAGACAGCAATACTGAATACATATTTATGATGACAGAAGGTTAATGGCCTTCAAAAACCCTCATTTTGTTTTAATCTTTACTTAATTCCATAGCACACATAATATACAATTTTATTGTAGGTGGGTGGTTTTTATTTTGCTTTGTTTCTGGTTGTTTTGTTTTCTCTTTGTGTTTGTACAAAAACAGGAAAAAACTCAACTGTATGTTTCCTCAAACAGTTATATATGTAAATATAATCCCACTAATATATAAACTTCATAGTTTTCTATCAAAAGCAGTAACTTTTTGTCAAAAATTAACAGCTACATAAAAAGACATTAATGGAAGCTATAGTTTCCATTTGTTATCGTGAAGTTCTTCCTACTAAATAAAAGCAAAACCACCCATATATATCTCAATCATTTTACAGGCAAAGCTGGAAAGCTTTACTCAGGTTTACTCAAGACTTTTGATTTTCACACTGTCTTTTCTTTATCTGATTCTGCTCTTCACATAATTTACCAAAATGGATTCAATAAAGTTCTAGCCCAAGTAAATGCTTGTGCACTGGTTTATATAGAAGCTCATACATACTGAAAAATGCATTCACAAAAAAGGGTATGTCTAATGACTGTAATGATGAAAAAATCTAAAAATCAGTCATTTTTTTTATGAAAAAAAAAATTATACATACCTCCCTCTGCAGTACTAGCCTATGCAGTAGATAATTACTACAGGCATTCTCTACACTGTAGTTATATGACCACACAATTTAGGAGAGATTATAATCTTTTAAAATTCTCAGTAATAAGTTAAAAGGATATAATTCTGATATAACTGTTAGTGAAAGGGAAAGAAGAGAGAAAAAATAAAACAGCCAAGGAATCAAAACCCCACCAAACCATATTGCTTAATCCATACAGCTCAGCAAGCTTTTCATGTGGTGTTATGTCTTACTAGAATAAACATATCAAGCTGCAAACTTATCTAAAAATATTTAAAATATAGGGCACACAAATGAAGCAAAAAATTGCATACCTTGTAACATTTATGTATATTGAGTAATAATTGGTCTCTATTTCTTTCATAGTGGATTCTATTTAGCCTTTGTGAGAAGGGAAACACCACGAAAGATGCATATTTTGTGCGCATACAGAATGTATTCTTTAAAGGATAAAAGATACACTGGACCTCTTACTTTCTTTTTCACACTGACTCTAATGATTTGCAATTACTTAACCACTGACAGTGTTCACTTATCCAAGACCTGTAGTCAGTTCTGTTTAAAAAAAGAAAAGGAAAGAGGAAAAAAAACCCCAAACAAAACACCGAAATAAACACCAAAACTGTAAGGTATAGGAATAAGATCAGGTCCAAATACTGAATTTTCTTTTGTTTAGTTCTCTAATAAAAAATTACCCTGTATTTCTTTTAGTTAGGAGAAAGGAGGGAAAATGGAGGTGGGTAAAGTTCATGAGTATGAGACAGAAAGAGGTCAGCTGGCACTATAAATTTACAAGCCTTTATCCAGCATTTATTGGTAAAAGGGCTGTCCTTACTGCAGTGCTTGCAGCCTGAAAGGCACTCCATCATTTCCCTCTGAAACATTCGATAAGTCCAGGTGTGTGATGGCCTTCGGCTCTAAATCAGGCTCTGCACTTCTAACATGACCTTCCCCTAGGCACCTCAGCGTCTCTTGCCTTCTTACACACAAACTGAATCAGGGTACTTTAGACTTGTCTTCCTTAGCTACTTTACCTATTTTAAATGATATAGGACATCAAAGATTTTTTCAGTCTCTGATTTACCCATTCCCCAGCCTGGACTGTAATGGTAATGATGTGTTTATTCTCTAGATCTGAGGAATGAAAGAAATAAAATACAATAGAAGAATAAGTATTTAGCATTCCACACATGGCAGCTGAATAAGTAACATACAAACTTCAGAAAATTCTTTTGCTGCATTTATAATCTCATTCAAGGTACAAAATTAACTCTGATAAAATAGAAGTGGGATGCTATTCTTTCCACAAACTTCTTGATTGTTTTCATTATTTATTGAACTTAATTGTCTTTTTTTGTTATACTGAAATATTTTTTAAATTCATGACGGGTATAGTCCTAGAGGAAGTAATGAGAAAGAAAACACACAGGTTTTACAGGCTGCTGCATCTTTAGGGTCCGAGAACTTTTAAAAACTAACATTAAAAGAATTTAAATTAGTGATTAATGCCCACATTTAGTTGATTACAAGAACTCAGTTGAAGCCAAGAACCATGGAATGGTGACTAGAATTTAAAATTTGTATTTTTCTATGGGAAGTAATTTTCACGAACACACTATATGTTAGAAACCCTCACTGCATCTATAAATACTCCCAACTTGCAGGATGAAAGCAGGTATAGAAAATAAATATTCTTGAGATTATGACAATGCATTACTAGATTAATATGATGTTCTCCACCTGAGTTTGCAGGAAACATTCTGTGGGAAACACTGGTCCCTATGACTTTCATCTGGATTGACATTCTATACTTCAGTTTGATGCTTGAAGTAATTTAAAGTTTTATGTAGTAAATGTTAACCAGAAGATTTTCTCACAGAAGCACAGATATCTCACTGAAATTTCAATGGCTTTTGTCATTCCAGATTCGGGATAAAAGAGGTAATTAAAAGCACAACAGTAGCTTTTCAAAATCATCAACTCATTTTGTTTCAAAATTCAGTATATGAGGACATCTGGACTCAACTAAATAACTAAGCAAAGTCCAGTTTTCATGGTTCTACACAGAAATAAAAATTAAATACCTTTTTTCTTCCTGACTGATTTTAATTACAACCTATTGTGGGATGGGGAAAAACAGGCTTCTTAGTCACTTAAAGTGGAATCCCATTTCTTTTGTAAACACTTTTACTCAGCAGAGTGCAAAATGACAAATCTCCTTTACACTCTGGTGGGTGGATTCTTAATCATGAGATCAAAATCTCAAAAAAAAAAAAAAACAAAACAAAAAACCCAAATAAAGCCCCAAAGTGCATGTATTCTACATAGTACAAGTTGGAATAATTCCTCCAGGAGAGAGAATTTGAGCTATTTATTCTCCTTTCTCTCCTCCTACCCTTCAGAAAAAAACATTCTCAGCTGACTGATTATTCAATCTTTCTCTTTTGTCAGAAATGGGAAAGTTAGTGATAAAATTTAGGACAAAAGGAGCAGGAAAATCTTTTGTTGACTAATCTAATGTCTTCTTTATCACAAGACACTTCAAAAAGTCTTTGCTTTACCTGATGGCAAAGCAAGAACATTTATATAATTTTACAGATAATGTTTTGTAGAAAAAAGTCTGAAACAATAGTGAGGCAGCAGCAGAATTAGCAGCAGCAACTGAGGCAAGCCCAGGGGTGAGGGTTGGGTCTGGCTGTCCAGGGAGTTCCCAAGCAGCTGCCCCTCTTGGAGCCCAGGTAACAGAGACAAGAGACTGCCTGAACTACTCCAGCCCTTTGATTATTGCCCACTGCTTGCTGTCCAGGTTGACGAAGACAAGGTAGATGAGAGAAGTTGCAGGACAATCTAAAAGGGACAAGATGCAGGTGATGAATTCCCTCACTCCTTCAGTTGCAGTGAAAACACTGAAAGAAACAGGAGAACCCACCTGATAAACATGGAGCTGAAAGATGGGTGCCATGGATGAAATTTTGGCTATTTTGACCATGGGACGGTTTACACATAACAAGGCATGATGGAGACAGATGAGTTTCACTGTCTAAAAGGGGAAGAAGAGTTTAGCCCATGAGTCAGACGGGCTGGTTGAGAGGGCTTTAAATTCAGTTTGAAGAGGGAAGGGGGCAAGGCCAGGCTCAGCAGAGATAAGCTTAGTGGTAGCATGCCAGATCTGTGGGTGAAATCTACAGCCTGGCTGAAGTGCACTGATGCCAATGCATATGGTATGGACAGCAAAAGGAGGAGCTGGAGTCCACTGTGCAGAAGGAAAGTTGTAATGTAGTCACCCTCACAGAAATGTGGTGGACTGGGGGCAGAGTGGCAGAAAACAACCTGGGGGTGCTGGTTAAGAACCATCTTGTGCCCAGGGGGCTAAGAAGACTAATGGCATCTTGTACTGTATTAAGAATGGTGTGGCCAGCAGAACCAGAGCAGTGATTTTCCAGCTGTACTTGGCACTGGTGAGGCTGCACCTAAGTCCTGTGCTCAGTTCTGGGCCCCTCACTGCAGCAAAGGCATTGAGAAGCTGTAGCATGTTCAAAGAAGGGAAACAAAGCTGATGAAAGGTATAGAGAGTAAGTTCTTTGAAGAGCATCCAAGGAAGTTTTACTTGTTTAGCCTGGAGAAAAGGAGGCTCAGGGAAGAGATATTTGCACTTTGAAAGGAGGTTGTAGCCAGATGGTGGTCACCCTCTCCTCCCCTGCATGCAGTGGCAGGATGAGAGGACATAGCCTCACACTGTGCCAAGGGAGGTTCAGGTAGGACATCAGGAGAAATTTCTTCACAGAAAGGGTGGTTAAATATTAGAATGAACTGCCCAGGGAGGTAGTAGAGTCACCATCCCTGGAGTTGTTCAGAAACTACTGGATGTGGAAATTAGTTTAGTGATCTAATTGACAAGGTGGTGATCATTCAAAGGCTGGACTTGTTCTCAGAGGTAGTTTCCAACCTAAATGATTTTGTGTGAACAACATTTGTTGCAACTCTGTTAATTGCTGCATAAATCTGCAGAGGTAGTGCAATACAAAGTTAGTTCCTTGTGCCTCCAAATACTGCTTGTTCTATTTGGTTTATGTTTTTTTAGTGTACTCCCTCTGTTTCTCAGAGCAGATCAGAACAAAGGTTTATATGTCTTATCCTAGTTTCGGATTATGATGTCTTATTCCTTCTGAAACAGACTCCTGCCATTTGAGTCCTGCTCTGTAAACAATAACAATGAATTTATTGGATATCAGACAGTTCAAATTATACACATAGTCACACAAGTAATATAAGGTGTGGGAAAGATGAGGTGATTTTTTCATAACCTCATTTATGGCAAATGCTATGACCAAATACTAAAAGATTGTTGCATATAGGATTTGTGTACATTACAAACTTTAAACAATGATGTAGTTGTGCTTTCCCTATACTAAGATTACTATTCAAATTCATATATGGTAAAGACACAACGATGGATTTGTTAAAGACAAGTGATGTGTTTAAGACTGAGAAGCCACATTTTTATTTAAAAATAAATTAAAACAATAAATTTAATGCATGCACAGATGAGCCCAGTCTTTGCACATAATAATCATTTGCTATTTAATTTTCCTGGGTTGGATTGCTTCATATCTTGATCTGATGAGCCATTTCAGCTATCTTTTCTACCCCCATATGCTTGACATTTTGTTCATTAGGATTGGCTTTCCTGATCCTCACAGTACAAGATAAACTGTTATATTAAGAGGAAATGATGGTGTCGCCTCTCCATAATTGAATCTGGAAGATGTATCTGCTGTTCTTTAGAATGACATATTCGGGAAGCCAAATAATCAACCTCAAGGGAACAGTGTTTTGTGCCTGAGATATTCAAGTTGCCTAATACTTCACCAGTGGTTTTTGTAGAAAATGTGAAGCTTTTGTCAAAAGAAGCTGGCTCACCTGATAAATAATCATGTCATATAGAAATATATGTTTTTGCTTAAAAAGCATTAAAATAAGGTTTAAGGTACTAATTCAGAGAGAATGGGATATAGAATGGTCTATTCATCACTCTCTGTTGTCTTGAAAAGGCTGTGTTTCAGGACTGAACTTCAAGTGCTTTTTTGACCTGCTTGATTTTTCCCTTTGAAGAGCTAAGACCATAAAAAAAAATTGATACCTGAAACTGGTGTTTAGAAAATAATTTCTTATGTAAAAAATACAATGGTATTTATTTTTCTCTTTTTTTTCTTTTCTCTTTTTTCTTTTCTCTTTTTTCTTTTTCTTTTTCTTTTTCTTTTTCTTTTTCTTTTTCTTTTCTTTTTCATTTTTTTTCCCAAATGTAGATAAAACATACATATATTTGAGTATGCATTTTTTTTATAAGAAAAGACCAAGGCCATCCAGAAAGGATTATATTCATCCAAAATTCTCCAGCCTTGAAAGAGTCTGATAATGTTGCCAATTACAGTAACTGGTAAGAAATGTATAACACAGTCTTCATAAACTTAGAGAGAGCAATTATAACTTCTCTTAATTTTTATGTCAATATATGCAAAAACTCTACTAGTTTGGTTTTTTTAAAATCACTTGTTATGTAAAAATATGAAATTTTTAACTATTATATTCTGAAATTATTTTCCTTTCTTTGTAGTAAATTTAAAACCGCAAAAACCTTAACAATTTATAATACTTCATGCTTCTTAAAGCATCTTTCCATCAGAATTTCAGTTTCAATATTACCAGTATAAACAAAGGAAATATGTGTGATTTGATACTGAAATGTTCTATGGTAAAGCATGAAAAAAATTCTTAATAATCTGTTTATAGATTAAAACATGAAGAGATTATTCTGAGATCCTATTGCTTCATTATTTTAAATGGATATTTTTGGCAAGTATGAAAACCTTTTAACTGTCTTATATCTGGATGACAATCAGAGTTAGAAATAAGTAATCTTTGAGTAAGGTTTCAAACTTTACTAGTTGTTCTTTTTTATATTGATATGTAATATTGATACCTTCTTTATTTGATGTTATAATGGACATCCAATTTCATTTTTCTCACCCTACTTCCCTTTCTCATAACAACAAACTGGATAGTGTGCTAAATAAGTACAGTGCTCAATCAAAACACTATAAAAATGTATCTATGAACTCTTTGGAAGGTATAGTTTTTGTTTTATATCCAGAATCTCTGCTACATTTCATATGCAGTCTCTTACTCTCTCCCTCTTTTTCACTACAGTGTTTTCTACATAGTCTTTATTTTTTTTTTTTTGCTATTTATTTTATCTCTTTTTGTCATAAAGGTCTTATTGTCTTATTATCTTAATTTTCTTTAAATTATCTTTTTATCTTTTTAAATATGTAATTATCTTTTACATTATCTTTTAATAATGTAATTATCTTTTTTTCTTTTTAAAAGTTCTTGGTTTTCTCATCTTCAAATGGATGGTTGTTCTTCAGAAACTTCCTGGGAAAGTGTTGTGGTTTTAAAGCAGCAACTAAAAAATTACTAGAAAACGTACTTATTTGTTGCTGTGAGATATGGATTAGAACAAGAGCAAAACAGGCTTAAAAACTTAAAAGGAATAAAGAAAGTTTATTAACAAAATTACAAGAATAAGAACACCAGAATAAACTTCCAGAAAACCCTTTTATGCCCCACTACCCACCATTCCCTTGTTCACATGACAACATAGAGACAAAAAACTTCGGAACTTTGGTGTTTAAAACAGTCCCAATTCCTGCTAGAGTCTTTTCATCAGCCTTTGTAGAGAAACAAAAGTCTTCTGCTAATCTATGGGGTTTTTCACAAGAAAACTATTTCTGTTATAGTTTTCTATTTCTCTGATGCCAGCTGCCCGGTCCTCCCATTTCATATCACTCTGAGGTGTGTATGGGCCATGAGTCTAGGGATATCATTTTTTTAAGGATAAATTATTCAAAGGCAGAAGTCCTCTTCATCTGTCTCTGTGAGCTTTTCTGGAAACAGTTTTCTCATTGCCCTCAAGGCCTCAAATTTTCACTCCACTCTGTTCCAGCACTTCAGTGTATCACAATTACTCTACTTTTTGCTCAAAATCCACACTTTGAACACTCCATTCCTCCCAATATACTCTGTCATGAATTAAAGGAGTTTTTTTTTTCAGAACATTATTGTCCATCTCCATAGCTTTAACAGAAAAATATTTCAGCTTATAAAGCATCTCCTTATTCTCTCTTCCCCATCTAAAACTTAACTCTTTTCTTCACTGTCTTCTTCATGTTGATTGTCTCTCTCTCTCTCTGTCTCTCGGGGAAAAAAGGAGTAATCTGTACGTTTTATCCAGGTAGTAAAAGAATGAAAGTCTTGGAAAAGCTGCAGATGTTCATGGTGTCAGGTTTCAGTCCAGCAGCAGAAACTACAAACCAAGCCAGGCCGGCCGGCTCTGTTTTTCTTCCTGCCCCGCGGCCTTGTCCAGCCTGAAGGGGGGGGGAGGCTGAGACAGAGCCTCAGAGCTTTGTTACCTTTTCAGAAGCCGGAAACCAAAGAGAACAAGAGAGCCCTGACTTTACATCTAAAGGCAGTGTTCACAAGTTGATCTCACTTTTCAATGGTCAAAACTGCTGTCAATTCTTAGAAATGACCGATAATTGGTCAGGAGAAAAAACTCCCATCAGCCACCAGCAGCTTCAACTTCCTTAGCTCCCAAAGCTGTCTTAAAGGTAAAGTCACCCCATGACAGAAAGAAATAGAAGTGGGATAAAAATTCCCAAAATAAATGTTCTTTCGAGCTGAAAACAAAGGAATCCAGTCTTGCAAGATTCTAGTCATAGACCCGCAGATGAAGTCTATTCAAAGGCAGGAGTGAGCATCTGACATGTTATAAGACAGAACTCTATGGTACACAACTAATTTTGCCAGTGATTTCATACATTTTAGAAGCTTCTCCTTTCCAGGTTATTTTACAATAATCAGCTGATGATCAAAGGAGTGAGAAAATCCATTATGACATCACAGTTGCAGGAATCACGAAAAGGTTGAGGATGGAAGTCTGAAGAGTCTTCTGGTTAAACCCCCTTTCTCAGTGATGAACACGTGCAGCCAGTTTTTCAGGACCATGCTTTGCAATACCTCCACTGATGTACATTCTGTAATCTCCATAGCAACCTGTCACTCTCACAGTGAAAAAGTGTTTCCTGATGTTCATACACAACTGCCTACGTTTCAGTTTTTTTCCTATTGCACCTGGTTCTGTGGATGGGTACCACAGAAGAGTCTGGTTCTGTCTCCTTTAGATCCTCTCTTAACATATTTATGCCTGATAGTTCTCTTCTCTAGGCTGAACAGTTCCAAATGTCTCAGCCTTTTCTCATAGGAGACATGCTTCTGTGCCTCTGTGATCTTTGTGAAACTTTTTTGGACTATTCAGTATCTGCGTATTTCTCTCATTCTGAGGAGCCCAGAACTGGATAGAGAACTCAAAGAGTGGCCTCATCAGTTCTGTGAAAAGGGAAGGATCACTGGAAAGCAACTCCTGGCAATACTTTGTCAAAGGCACCCAGGATACCATTGTACTTCTCTGCAGGGAGGGCACCTTGATGGCACCTGTTCAATCACATGCCCTTTCAATCAGACAGGGCTTTTTTTACAAAGCTGCTTTTCACCTGTGCTTATATATTCATGCTTGGGGATGTTCCTCCCATCTACAGGATTTTAAATTTCTTGCTGAATTCCATGAGATTTCTGTCATCGGGGTTCTCTAGCTTGTTGAGGTCCCTCTGGATGGAAGCATGAATCTTTGGTGTATCAGCCTCCTTTCCCAGTTTTGTGTCAACAGAAAACTTGCTAAAGTTTCCTCTACCCCATCATCTGTATCAATTAATATATAAAAAAATTGATATGTAAAACAGGACTGGACCCAGTACTGATCCCTGTACTACACTGCTAGTCACTGGCCTCCAATTCAAACTAGAATTTGAGCCATTGATTGCCTGCCTCTGGGCCCTGCCATTCAGCTCATTTCTAACTCACCCCACTGCTCATCTAGCCCAGACTCCAACAGCTTGTCTGTGGGGATTTTATGTGAGACAGTGTCCTAAGGCTTAATGAAGCCCAGATAGACAATGTCCATCACTCTCTCCTCATACACCAATCTATTCATTTCATCATATGGGTTTGTCAAGGTAGTCAAACATGATTTACCCCTTGGTGAACTCTACCTAATTTTCCTATGCCTTTGTGTCTGGAAGAGTTTTCCAGAATTAGGCCTGCTTCACCTTTCCAGTTTTATAGTGGGACTATTTTGAAGAAAAAGTTAATTCTGCCATATTGAATGACTACCAGTTAAAAGCCTCCTAATTTTGTATCTGACTCCAACAGTGGTATATTGACTTAAGAAATTGTAATGCCCTCTATATCAGTTTCCATGTAGCAATAACCCTGGCAAATACATAGGGCTTCACTGATGACTCAATTTGCAACAAAAGTGAAAAAAGTCTTTCACGCACCTTAAGCATTTCAGTACCATTCTGTTGATAGCAAATGGCTTAGAATGCAGCAGATTTTTAATTCACCACTTGATTCTAACTTGGATAGCTTTATGTTCAATAAATAGTTCTTCTGGCTCAAAATATGCAAAGGTCTTTTTAAATCAAATAATAAGTTTTGAATATTTGTGAATTTAAACAGAGTAGCATTAAAACATTTTTCATACCATACTTTTAACTAATGAACTTTAAAACATCAAAATGGAAGCATTTATCTTTCCCATAATACCTAAACCTGGAGGCAATGAATCATCTGAAAGGATGAATGCTCTGCAGAGCTCTCTTCCTACAAAATTTAAATGTTATTTCTAGCAGAATTATTTTAAGGCACAATTTGTAAGTTCTATTGCATATTTTACACTTTTAGTGTGTTTTATGCATAAAGAATTTAAAGACCAGTGAAATATGTTGCCCATACCAGGTTTCATCATCAGCTTTGTTATTCTCACAGTCTTTTCATGTAAGAGGGAGACAGTACACAATCATAAAAGAAGAAGATATTGTTCATGACAATAAAGTGCAAAAAGTTAAATAGATTCACTCTTTCCATATACGCTTTTTTCTTTTTTTCTAAATGTGTTTTATATGTGGAAAAAGGAGGTGTGAAGGAAATATCTGCACCCACTTTTACATTAGATCATAAAAGAGCCTGGAATAGTGGTGAAATAAATTGCTTTGGCATGTGTATTAAAAAGCTAGTCCTATTATTGTGAATGTGGTCTCTTATAAAGAGTAATTTTCTGTTTTGCCATAAAAAGTGTGATAGTTCATTAATATCCATTCACATCTTTACCTTTCTCATGCAGTATTTTTGAATAAGCATGTTAAAGAGGATAGATACACTAAATAAGCACTTTCTGAAGGGAACTTTATATCATATTTGTTTCAAGTGTTCCAGGTACCTTTTTTTCTGAAAATTATTGACTATTGTTTGTAACAAGGTATCGCAGGATATCTGCTGGTACACTGATTTGTTGCATTCATCTTTAATCTTAAATTCTTACGAATGTCATGCAAAGCCGAAAGATGTGATGTACTAAACTTTTTTACTTTCTATGAAATACAAACTCTCTCTGTGTACACTGTCTGTCTTCACAGATTAGAATCCCAGTTTTCACATGTTTTTAGTCTCACACGAACAAATTTGATGATATTTCTGTTTTAAATGGAATTTTTAGCATATTTTTTAGAACTTTTTGAAATTTTAAAACAAAAAAATAACAAAAACAAACAAAAACCAAACAAAAACCAAACAATTAAAAATCCCAAAGAAACCCTGTTGTATTGTTAATTTTGCTCCCCATCATGTTATGTTAATGGTTTCTTCTCCTCTCCCCTCTGCTTTGTAGCCCAAGCTGTACCCTCCTATCCCAGTTGTCAATCCACCTTTGTACCTGCCTCTTGTTCTTGAATGTTCCCTGTTCCTCCCCTCTGGGCTCTGTCTGTCACTTGGCTACTCCTCCCAGCTTCTAGAAAGTTCAGGGAGGGTCATCGAGTGAGAGAACAG